>NW_020664789.1:36792-46938 GCF_002925995.2 Terrapene triunguis
CAACGAGACGGCTGTTCCCTTAGGACACACTGGAGTGAGGCTGTGCCCAGCCCCACAGCCCCTCAGCTAAACTCCCCGGCCTGCTGCAGCCCGCTCCTGCCACTCCGCAGACGTTCCCAAACCTCCCCGCCAGCCTCCCTCCGCACAGCCCCTCTCGGCCAAACTCCCCAGCCTGCTGCAGCCCGCTCCTGCCGCTCCGCAGACGTTCCCAAACCTCCCCGCCAGTCTCCCTCCGCACAGTCCCTCTCGGCCAAACTCCCTGGCCCGCTGCAGCCCGCTCCTGCCGCTCCGCAGACGTTCCCAAACCTCCCCGCCAGCCTCCCAGAGTCACACTCAGCCCACGGCAGCATCGGCGCCCTCCTGGAGCCACACAGCCGCTGGCGAGGTACCTGCTCCAGACCAGCGCCCCAGAGGAGGAAGGGGGCCCAGATAGCTCGGGGGGGGGAGATGCCCCATTCCAGAACAAAACAAGAGCCCCACTTACCAAACCATCTGTCTGGGCGGAGTGCGGAAATCGCAGCTGAATTCACCCAGCTTCTCCTGCAGGGGAAGAGACGCGATTTACAGGGACGTACGGCTGGGAGGTAAGAGGAGCGCAGGCTCTGCTCAGACGGGGACATCAGGATCCTCCGCCAGGGCAGCTGTAGGAACCTTCCCGGCACCACGTGCCGCATTGAGCTGGTCACTAGCACCGCGGTGCTGTCTGCGCCCCCAGGAACACCAGCGCCACGTCCACACGGAGACCAGGGTACGGCTCTGCTCCATCTGCTCTGCCCAAGAGCCCAAAGCTAGGCAAGCCCCAGCCAGCATTGCACCACTGGATAGGAGTCAGCAGTGTGCCCTTGTTGCCAAGAAGGCTAACGGCATTTTGGGCTGTATAAGTAGGAGCATTGCCAGCAGTTCGAGGGACGTGATCATTCCCCTCTATTCAGCACTGGTGAGGCCTCATCTGGAGTACTGTGTCCAGTTTTGGGCCCCACACTACAAGAAGGATGTGGAGAAATTGGAAAGAGTCCAGCGGAGGGCAACAAAAATGATTAGGGGGCTGGAGCACATGACTTATGAGGAGAGGCTGAGGGAACTGGGATTGTTTAGTCTGCAGAAGAGAAGAATGAGGGGGGATTTGATAGCTGCTTTCAACTACCTGAAAGGGGGTTCCAAAGAGGATGGATCTAGACTGTTCTCAGTGGTAGCAGATGACCGAACAAGGAGCAATGGTCTCAAGTTGCAGTGGGGGAGGTCTAGGTTGGATATTAGGAAAAACTTTTTCACTAGGAGGGTGGTGAAGCACTGGAATGGGTTCCCTAGGGAGGTGGTGGAGTCTCCTTCCTTGGAGGTTTTTAAGGCCCAGCTTGACAAAGCCCTGGCTGGGATGATTTAGTTGGGGTTGGTCCTGTGTTGAGCAGGGGGTGGGACTAGATACCTCCTGAGGTCCCTTCCAACCCTGAGATTCTATGATTCACTGAGGCTGTCTCAGACCCAGCTGCTTGTACCACAGGCTCCGGGGACTCACGAGAGCAGACTGCAGCCACGGCCTCCCCCAGCCTAGTGGCTGACAATGTAGAACTGATGAATGAAATTGCTTTTAATTGTTCACTTTATTAATGTAACTTCATAAGTAAAGTTTTATGAATGAAACAACATTCATTCATAAAACCGGTTACCCCAATAACTGGCTAATTGACAATTAAGATGCTTGTTAAGAGCCATAGCGTTCAGCCAGTTGCCTTTGTAAGTTTCACTGTCAATCCAATTCCTGCTTAAATCACTGAGACTTGCACTGTTTCAGTAATGTAACTTCTGTTCGCCATTCACTACACTTGTCTACTTCTGTTCACTGTTTGCCATATTGTAAATTCAAACCCCATTTTACAAATGCTCACTCCATTTTGTAAGCTTGCTGCAACCTTCATTTTTGCAAACCCTGCTGTAATCTTATTAGCTTAGTTTAAATGTGTGAATGAGGGATGTATGGATAATGGAATCAACCTCCAGCACCAGCCTGTCCTGATTAAATAGAGTTCAAACACCAATGGCTGAAGATGCAGACAAGAGCCCTAACAAAGTAAGAAGAATCCACCCTAAAAAGAAAAAAACAAAGGTGCAATAGAAGGAACATCAAAGCCAGGTCCCAGGCTGAAAGTCACATCTGCAATTGCCGGGTGATCAATCACCAAACCCAGAGGCAGCGTGACACAGCAAGACCCATAGACTCTGGATTCAAACTAAAGCCTACAAAAAAGGATGGGTGAGATGGAAGACTTTGGAGGGTAACATTCTGCTGCCAACATGGAAGGGCATCGGTGCATGCCCAAAAGAAACCCAGCCCTTCCTTGTGCCCGGCTTTCCTGGCCAGTTACCGCCACAAGCTACGAACCCAAGCTGCGAACTCAAGCCACGAACTCAAGCTATGTTCAGGACTGGTAACTATGCAGCCACCGCAGAACATCTGATGGATGTGTGTGTGTGTAGGGGGGGAGATAGGTATTAGTTATTGGTCATAAATCAAATTGCGTTATCATAATAAATGTGGCATCTTTGTCTTGCCCCCTAAAACGATCCTGTGTAGTTTTGTCTGCATCACATTATGTGACGGACAGGCAGCGCCCGAGGGGCAGCACTCACCTTCAAGGAGGACGTCCCCATCCAGATAGAGCCCGTGTCGGTGAACAGGGCCAGGTAGCAGTAGTTGAAGGACACTGCCATCTGCACGTACGCGCCAGCGTGAGGGCTGATGCCAGGTGGAGTCTACAATGCAGGGAGAACAAGACAGAGGTGATAAAGGGACAGACGGACACAGCAGCAGCTCAGCAGGGCGCAGGTTGGGGGGATTGGCACTGAACCACTAGTGCCTGTGAAAAGGGCAGAATCCCGGAGAGCGCTGTTCTCTCTCCAGCCTGTGAGCAGCGGCAGTGCCACCCCAGGGACACAAGGGGAGGGCAAGCGCGGGCTTTACCAGCTGTGCGGGGAGGTAGAGGCCTTTGGTCTCCAGGTCTGGATCTGGCCCCTCCCACCAGCGATTGCTTCCCTGTCGCTCGCTCACTCACTCACCACCACGGAGCAGGACGTGTTGTCCAGGAGGTACAGGTCCTGGCCAATGGCTAACAAGATGATGGTCACTCTGTCCTGGGACAGGACGGCCCAGCAGGAGGGGAGCTTCTGCAGACCTGCCGGAGGGCAGACACAGGTGGTCAGGCCCCTTGCCCAGCCCCGAAGGAAAGGGCGGGGGCAGGGGTGGCATACCTGGTACCTCCGGCATCCTGCGCAGCTTGAGGTCGTCGATGTTGGTGGTGAGGGAAAAGCGGTGCGCTCCGGTGAGGATGGCCACGCCTGTGCCGTACTCCGTGTGGAAAACCTTCGCCTCCCGCACGTGGTTCTGCAGGACCTCCTGAGCCACGAGACAGAGAGACAGGGGCATGGCCCAGGGACCGCCACGGAGACTGGGGAGAGCATGGGATCGCCAGCGGGGGCCAGAGAATGAGACCCTGAACTATGGTCACGGCCGGATGAGGGACTGGGGCAGCCCCTTCTCGCTCTACCGCATGGCTCCGAGTTACAGCCACAGCCCGCACTGCCGCTAGCTAGTTCTCACTCCGACCAGCCTATTGGGGGGTGGGTGAGCCGGCGATACAAGGCCTCAGGCCTCTTTGCCGCGGTTGTCAGCTAAACCCCCGGTACTGCAGTCACGGTGCAAGAGGCGGGGAGAGCCCAGCGCCCGGGTGAGATCCCGGCACCAGCAGGAACCCCAGTCTCCTGGCACCGTCAGGGCTCCTGAGAAGCACGGCAGAGATGCCATTTGCACAACCGCATTTCCAGCTCATACTGTGAGCCCAGCTCCGCCCTGCCTCCTCAGGAAAGGCTCAGCGGGAGCTCTGCCCAAGGGACACCTGCCGTCCCAGCCAACCTGAAATCGCGCAAAGCTCGCGCCTCGATTCAAAGGATGTTCCGAGATGAGTGGGGCCCTAACCTGACGACAGCTCCTCCGGGGTCCCTCAGGCCAGTTCGCAGCCCCAGTGACAGCCGTGCCCAGCTTCCTGGCTGCCCCCTCCCAGGGCCCAGGCAGTGACTCATGCGTGGATCCAAGGCCAAGGATGGATTTGGGAGCCTCACCATCCCCAGCGCAGTCAAAGGCATATAATGTGCCAGTTTGTTGGCAAGCGGAACACAGTCCCCTCCCCTCTGCCCCCGCCAGCGCCTTTCGGGGGTCAAAGCACGGTACACACAGCGACAGAGTCAGCCTCACATCATCCCCTGGGAGCCAGGCCAGGCCCGGGCCATGACTCCTCAGCTCCAAAAAGGAGAACAAAGTCCCAAGTGGAACGAATTTGTTCCAGGTCATGCAGCAATTAATGGCAGATAAAGAAAGAGAACCCAGGAGTCCTGGCTCATGGCTCCATGCTCTAACCACAAGATTACACAGTCCCTCCCACAGATGGGAATAGAACCCAGGAGTCCAGGGCTCCCAGAACCCCCGCTCCCAGCCCCAACTCCCGTCTAGAGCAGGGAACAGAACCCAGAAGTCCTGGTTCTCACTTTCTTGATCCAAATACCAGCCCAGCCTCCCTTCGCTAACGAAGCCACCCAGCCCGCGCCATCCGCACTCACGTTGCCCATGCTGAAGTGTCGCTTGAATTCACAGAAGAGGTTGTAGATGAGGACGGTGCCATCCTCCTGGATGCAGAGCAGGTCCTCGCTGGCAGTCCAACCCAGCTGCACCACCTGGCCGCTCTTCCACTGCGGGGAAGGACAGAACCACGCCCAGCACATCAGTCCCGCTGCCCGGGGGGGGTCACTTTCATACAGTGACAGGAAACCCCTGTAACTACGCTGCGGAATTCACACCAGCCCGCACAGCAGAGCTGGAGCCATAAGCCACCTCTCTGGGCCTCCAGCCTCTGCTGCTCCAACCCCAGCCATCAGGCCCTCCTCCTTGGCACCTGGCTGTCCCTGGCCTTTCATGACTCCACCCTGCCCTGGTTCTCCTCCTCCCCCTCCAGCTGATCCCCATCTCCATGGGGTCCCACAGGCCCCCTCCTTTTCTCCCCATATTGCCCCCATGCAGCTTCAAGTGCATCCTTCTGCTGCTGACCTGTCCCTCCCTTCCCAGCCTCTCCGCCTCCAACTCAGTCTGTCTCCTCCAGGAGGTCAACGTCTCACGGCCATGCCCTCCCCATGTCACCGCCTCTGTCACTGCTGGTACCACCACCTCCCTCGCTGCTCACACCCAGACCCTGGGCACTAGCTCTGGCTCCCCCAGGCTGCGGTATTCATTCATTGTTACAGAAGAGGATTGAGCTGAGATTGGGGCCCCACTGTGCACACAGTCAGAGACAGCCCCTGCCCCAGAGCGTTAAAATGTGATCAGGAACAGTCAGCATGGATTCACCAAGGGCAAGTCGTGCCTGACTAACCTAATTGCCTTCTATGATGAGATAACTGGCTCTGTGGATAAGGGGAAAGCAGTGGATGTGTTATTCCTTGACTTTAGCAAAGCTTTTGATACGGTCTCCCACAGTATTCTTGCCGCCAAGTTAAAGAAGTATGGCCTGGATGAATGGACTATAAGGTGGATAGAAAGCTGGCTAGATCGTCGGGCTCAACGGGTCGTGATCAATGGCTCCATGTCTAGTTGGCAGCCGGTTTCAAGCGGAGTGCCCCAAGGGTCGGTCCTGGGGCCGGTTTTGTTTAATATCTTTATTAATGATCTGGAGGATGGTGTGGACTGCACTCTCAGCAAGTTTGCAGATGACACTAAACTGGGAGGCGTGGTAGATACACTGGAGGGTAGGGATAGCATACAGAGGGACCTAGACAAATTAGAGGATTGGGCCAAAAAAAACCTGATGAGGTTCAACAAGGACAAGTGCAGAGTCCTGCACTTAGGACGGAAGAATCCCATGCACTGCTACAGACTAGGGACCGAATGGCTGGGTAGCAGTTCTGCAGAAAAGGACCTAGGGGTCACAGTGGACGAGAAGCTGGATATGAGTCAACAGTGTGCTCTTGTTGCCAAGAAGGCTAACGGCATTTTGGGCTGTATAAGTAGGGGCATTGCCAGCAGATCGAGGGAGGTGATCGTTCCCCTTTATTCGACATTGGTGAGGCCTCATCTGGAATATTGTGTCCAGTTTTGGGCCCCACACTACAAGAAGGATGTGGAAAAATTGGAAAGAGTCCAGCGGAGGGCAACAAAAATGATTAGGGGTCTGGAGCACATGACTTATGAGGAGAGGCTGAGGGAACTGGGATTGTTTAGTCTCCAGAAGAGAAGAGTGAGGGGGGATTTGATAGCTGCTTTCAACTACCTGAGGGGGGGGGTTCCAAAGAGGATGGAGCTCGGCTGTTCTCAGTGGTGGCAGATGACAGAACAAGGAGCAATGGTCTCAAGTTGCAGTGGGGGAGGTCTAGGTTGGATATTAGGAAAAACTTTTTCACTAGGAGGGTGGTGAAGCACTGGAATGCATTACCTAGGGAGGTGGTGGAGTCTCCTTCTTTGGAGGTTTTTAAGGCCCGGCTTGACAAAGCCCTGGCTGGGATGATTTAGTTGGGGATTGGTCCTGCTTTGAGCAGGGGGTTGGACTAGATACCTCCTGAGGTCCCTTCCAACCCTGATATTCTATGATTCTATGAAAATCAACATAGACCAGACGATGGGGGAGCGAGGCACTGAGACGCTAAATGACTAGCCCAAGGCCTCACAGAAAGGCAGTGGCAGAGACATGATCTTGGAAGTCCTAGTCCACCCCGGCTGCAAGCTCCTGGGGGCAGGGCCCGAGCCTGTTCGGTATTGAGTGCATTGTGGGCTTCACTGGAAATAAATAACAGCTAAAATTTGGATAATCCATCCTCCTACTCCAGGACGTCTCCTGATTGCTGCCAGGGTCGGCGGGCTGTGTCCAGCCCCTCCTCCCATAGGCCACTGTCAGACTGGCATCTGAAGCACTGGGCCTTGCCCACTGCTGGAGGCGGGATACCACAACACACGTCACTGCTTCTGTGCAGCCTAGGAAGCCCTGTGCTCCAGACTTCCCGCCCCAGACGCAGGCCAATCAGTTCCAAGCTCCTGAAGACACCTCGGAGGGACACACGGGAAGGAAATAAAAGTGAATTAGTTGGGGGTTGGTCCTGCGTTGAGCAGGGGGTTGGACTAGATATCTCCTGAGGTCCCTTCCAACCCTGATCTTCTATGATTCTATGAACATAGTGGAGCTAAAAGGATATCGCCTGCGTCCAGGTGCTACCAGTAGGACAGGCCCACAGGGAGTTGGCACTAGCTGGCCACACCGAGCTAGGCACTCACCAGAACGCTGGCCAGGGGAACGCCCGAGGCCGAGTAGATCTCCAGCAGCGGTCGGGAACCAGGTGACTTCTCTTTCCTGAAGTTATTCTTCAGCAAAGCTGCAAGAGACAATCTGCAGTGAAACAACAACAGGGAACCCAAACCACCCTGCTCTCGGGAGACCGTCAAAAGGCCCCGTGCTCCCCAGGACTGCAGCGGGACAAGGCTCAGCCTCCTCCCCTGCATCACGGGTGAGCAGTTCACCATTTCCCACTCCTAATTTACATAATCCTTCCTTGCCCCTCAGTTCCGCTCAGACAATGTCCCTAGTCTGGTCAGTATCCCTTCCTGGTTCTCCCCATTAGCTCCTGTGCTGCGGGGTTTGGCTGCAGAGGAAGATGTGAGAAGTCTAGCGGAGACGCACTCTGCACAAAGGCTGGCATAGAATAACCTCTTCCCAACCGAGACTCTAACAGAGGGTCACTTTAAAGCAGGGTGAAAGGGGGGGGGGGGGAAATCAAAGATTTTCTTTAAAAAAAATTAAATGCAGGTTTATTTTTAAAAGTTCATCCTATTTAATCTTAAATTTGAACTGACAACCTATACTAGGGCCTAAACTTACTACACTCTATAAAAATAAATGAAATACAAAAAACAACATTAAGTAGTATGTTTGCTGCTGAGGTTTTTAAGAAAGTCAAAGCACAGAACTCGTATAGTCACTGGCTAAGCACTGGGAACTAATGTTTGCTGAAGTGCTAAACCGGCTTTTGACAGCAGGTGCAGAGAATGTTTTCTTCAATTCAGTTTATTCAACTAGTCCAGTTCAATGACTAGTTCATTCAAAGTGAAGAAATCAAATGGATGTTGAAAAAGCAGGAAAGCTTGTTTTCCTCTTCCAATCTACGAAGAAAACAAGGTGTGAGAGGATGAAATCTACTAGTTCTAAAATCCCGAAGGAGTTGGTAACCAGAAACAATCAGTTCCATTCACTAAGATAAGATAATACTTACTTCCTTTGTTTAATAAGATCATAACATAAGAACGGCCATATTGGGTGAGACTAAAGGTCTATCTAGCCCAGTATCCTGTCTTCCAACTGTGACCAATGCAGGTGCCCCAGAGGGAATGAACAGAACAAGTAATCATCAAGTGATTCATCCCGTCACCCATTCCCAGCTTCTGGCAAACAGACGCTATGGACACAATCCCTATTATTGTTTAATAAATCACGTTTAAATGCAAAATGTGTTTTGATGAACTTTGATACTTTTTTCTTATGTATACAGCACATTTAAGGTATTTTTACTTACTTAAATAAAAATTAAATGCTGGTTTTGTGCATTTTAATTGAATATGAATTTCCATCTAAATAAAGCTTGAGCCAAATCACAATAAAAAATTAACCATCTAGTAAATAAGAAATGCATCATTCACCATTTTCCATCCTCATAAAAAACGTAAAAATTAAGAATATGAATAAATAGAATTGCTTAATTAAATGCATATAGATATAGTGTAGCCTCTTGGTTAGCCAAAAGAAGCATGACGTTTAGGGTAAAAGCTAAATTTAGTTGGAAATCTACATATTTAAATGGTGACCAACCAATGAGAATCAATCTTTATTTTAGGAAAATAACTAGAAAGTACAAATGCAAAATACGATTCCAGTGGATGATTTAAATCAAGGTTTCCTGCTGGCTGATTTAAACCACGATTACAATCAGTGATTTCAATCCCTTTGGTTGAAATCGACGTATCCTGCTTTAAAGCTCTAGCCCTGGGGCTATTTGCCCTGGGGAGACAGGGACACGTGTGGTCAGGAAGACAAACTGGCACCTCAGGATCCAAATGGACCTGCTGCAAACTGAGCCCCCACCCTGGCCTGGAGCAGAGCTAGCAGCTTTCGGAGAATGAGAACATCCAAGGTCACACAACCCACACCACAACCCTCTCTCCATTAGGAGAGGTTGCTTGTCCTGGCCGTACCAATGGGGCCCCCATAAGGTGCAGCAGCCACCAGGCAATCCCGCAGATCCTCCTTCAGGTTCCATGCCATGCTGTACAATTCAAACTTCCTGCAGCAAAGCAAACAAACGAGAGGAGAAGTTAGGGACCTGAGAGGGATCACTCGCTCTTCCTTCCCCGTCAGCTCCAGAGCCATTCCTTCGGCAAGGCCCAACCCTGCTATAAACTCCGTGCCAGCAGTCCCCTGCACTCGCAGGGCGCCCTGCTGACCTCTACGGCACAGGATGACAGACCAGGAGGGTAACTAACAATGGAGACAGATAGGGGCTCCACAGAGCAGCACCCTGCCTTCAGCACCGCTCAGCAGGTTGTGAGGGAATAGGCCTGGCTGGCCTCCCTTGCACCGATCAGAACATCGGCGAAGACTCGTCATATAGGCCCGCCCTGCAGGCCACAAGCCTGAACCAAACTAAGTGTCATGTTCTCTGCCAGTCTCGGTCAAGGGTCTTGACCAGAGAAGGGAGGGGGGCCAAGGAGGGAAAGAATGAAAAGCCCCAGCAGCAGCACTAATGAAATATGTTCATGGCTGGGGAAATATGATAACCGCTGGTGTGAAGCAATAGGTCACTTTAGCTGGATGCAAACTGACTAAATGCAGCTTCTCCTTTGGGTGATCTGTGACACCCCCCCGTGATGCCAGCTAAATGCAAGGTAGCCAATCATGGTTCTCTTCTGGGTGCTCTGTGACCTCCCCGAATTTCTAGCTAAATACAAAACTAGCCAATCGCGTCTCTCTTTTGGGTGCCCAGTAACCTCCCCCCGGTGCACTATCGGTAACACCCCGGAAAACTAACATGCACCCTACCGAGAATGTACCCTAACTGGTGCCAAGTTTTGAC
>NW_020664790.1:0-9539 GCF_002925995.2 Terrapene triunguis
ACAATGGTACAGGATAACTAAAAACAATTTCATTCATGAGTCCTACACCATCGCTGGTAATTAGTAACAATGGTCAATGATGGGATATTAAAAGTTACTACAGAGAACTTTTTTCCGGAGGGTCTGGCTGGAGAATCTTGCTCGCATGCTCGGGGTTCAGCTGATCGCCATATTTGGGGTCGGGAAGGAATTTTCCTCCAGGGTAGATTGGCAGAGGCCCTGGAGGTTTTTCGCCTTCCTCCGCAGCATGGGGCAGGGGTTGCTTGCTGGAGGATTCTCTGCGACTTGAAGTCTTTAAATCATGATTTGGGGACTTCAGCAGTTGAGTCAAGGGAGAGAATTATTCCAGGAGTGGGTGGGTCAGTTTTTGTGGCCTGCATCATGTGGGAGGTCAGACTAGATGATCATAATGGTCCCTTCTCACCTTAAAGTCTATGAGTCTATGAGTCTTACTGAATTTTCTACCTTAGAGGTCACATTTCAGTGTCTTACAGCTCATGAAATTGTGCTGATTTGGCAACTTGCCCATTAATGATTGTTTTTAGTTATTTTTTGTCAAGGTTCACAGAATTTACTGAGCATAAGGCAGTGTTAACTCATGTTCAAGTTATCTACACTCAAGTTAAATCCTCTTGAGTTAACCTAGCTTGAGAGCAGCTATTCTGCTAAACAACACTCAAGCTTCACAGTATGATTGGATTAGCAACTGAGGAGTTGTGCTAACTCCAGCTGTACCCTATACCGCCACCCCACCCCCACCAGGCCAGCCAACTTCAGTCAAAAGCACAATGAAGAGTGTTTGTGTGTGGATGGGGATTGAGTTAACTCAGCAGTGAATATAAATCCAGCAAAAATTGTTACTATTGGGACTGGACACAGAAGAGAGTTTAACAAAATGTTACACTAAATTTTAAACATACAAATGTTCTTATAAAAAAAACACTTAAACAATGTACACTTGTTACTACTTATGTAATCAGTTTCAGTCTCTAGTTGTATTAACATGATCATTTCATAAGTATTTGTTTTAATTTGTGAAAAACGATTGGCTAAATGGACTAATATCATGGTATCACAACTTTTTTTTGTTGCCTCATTCCTTTAAAAGAAATTCAAAGGTTGGTAAGAGATAGTTAAACTCCATCAATCTGAAAAGTTTATGGACTAATAAATAATACTACAGAAAACCTGTAAAATGTCTTCACAAAACATGAAGAAAACTTTTCTGTTAAAATCTTCAGCACTCCTCTAGACATTGGCTGTGACTTTAAGAAAACACAGTCTTCATTAATCAGTCACTGAATCAGTATTTTTAAAAATAAGCTTTTGATCATGTCCCTTGGCAGGACCTTGGTGGTTTTTCTCATATTATAAATTCATTTTTTCCAAACAAGATTGTGTTTTTCTTCCATTGTTTTGACCTCAGATGCTTTAGTGCTGCAAATCTCAGGCATCTGTCTGTCAAAAATATGTTTCCCATCTGGATGCCTTTCAGTCAAATGAAAACCTCAAGAGACTTTTGCACCAAAATGATTCTCAATCAACAGTAAATCTTCTTCAGTCAATGTAGGAACAGATTTGACTACTATTGCAGCAAAGGAAATTGGTAAAATTAACATTTAGCTGTAATTGAAATGGTGTTACTTTCAGCATTAAGCAGAGGAAACGTAGATAGAAGCTTTCTGAGGTATACATGAAGATGCTTCTAATAAAATGGAAAAAATGTGCCAATTTACCTTCAAGACACAGTTCCTCTTCAGCCATTCCACAGAGATCATACCTCAGCACTATACATCCACTTCAGGATTATTTTATTTTTTTCCCTTATTTGTTTAATCTCCATGTGGTTATTTGGCTCTATATTAATATAACAATACCAGATTTCCCATATAGAATGTTTTTTATTCAGACAGCATATATTTATGAAGAATAGGTATTCATAGAGGACGCTGCTGCATATCAGCAATGTGAGGTGTGTTATAAACACCAAAGTACACTAATTTATGCAATGTATTAGGTATCCAAATGTCACCACTGCATATGAACTGATTGCATATTCTAACCTATCATATTTCTGAAGGGTTATAATATCACTTTATCAGAATTGGATTCAAGCTTAGACAGCTCTCAACAACTCATAAGAACTGAACAAAGCCAGCTCTGTAACTCACTCCAGCAAATTACCTCTTTCCAATCAACGAGGTATTTTGATGCTCAGTATACAGGAGAATTTCCATAGCTTGGAGGAGATACATTTAGCTGATTCAGGAAGAAAGGCTTCCAAATGCTTCTGGAGTTAGTTTATGGCAGAATATAAATATGTTTTAGGATTTAGCTGAAAACATTCAGTTGTTCAGGTGTGTCTGACATGTCAATGTACATGTGATATTTACATGTTAGCCATGTTCCTGTTATTAACAATAGGCCAAACTGTAACTCTGTATAGCGTCATCAATAGAAGGGGCATCAGATGGCCATGAAGTTACCCTGACTCTCCTCTGTATTCTTCTATGGGGTTGACCACCCCAAGCAGGAAAGTGAGGGGCTGGCATACAAACCTGCAGATCTCAGGCTTCCCCAGAAGAATAGATCCATCCCTGTGGAAACCCTGTGCCTCCACAGCAGCACTACCTATGCACCCATCATGGGGTGGGGGAGCATGGAAATGTATACAGACTCTGCCAGAATAGTGTCTTCTGTCTGTGGTATATGTGTGGAGGCATCCCTACTGGGTGCCAGGGGAAGAGAAAGATAAGCATCTTTCCCCAGCACCACTCCTGGCCTATCCACAGCCCCCTCAGCCCACCCACTGCCTCTCACACAATGGAACCCTGGGCCTATGAAGAGGGTACTAGTCCTGCTACATTTCTGGCTGACAGTCCCTCTGCCCCCGTTTGGGGCTTTGTGACATCAAGTTTTATGCTTCTTCCCCACATCCTGCATCCGGTAGACTTGTTGCTCAGGAACTTCCACCTCCATTCTTAGAAAAATAAAAGGAACAGCTCATTGTGTGCCTGTGCATGAATAAAAAACGGATCCGTCTTCTCAAACGCTTATTTTTATGGGTGTGTAAAAGCAAAGGGAAAAGTATATGTAGCCTGAGAGCTTGTAACAGTGTGCGAGTCCTATTGAGTGATTGCTCATAGAGGAGCCTGACATCCAACCCAACTGCTGCACTTAATATTGCAGGCTGTTTTAGTGCTGCTCTGTTTTCTTTAAGGCACTTCACAATAAGATCTGGGACCTACTTTCATTTAAGAAAACACAGCTCAGCTATCTTTCTTTAGGCATTTATAAAGCACTCATCCCCTTAATAGACTCTAAACATATGGCAGTATAAGCTGGATATATACAGTGAGAAGTAAAAGCCAACTTGTCTAAGAACAAATTAAATGAACAGAAAAGCCCACTTGATTTGGCAGGTCTAAATTAACAGTGCTGGGTAGAACAATCCACCTCTAGTAAAATTATGATTTGTTTTCCAAAGAGTAATGAGGCAATGTTCTCTACAGGCTAAAGTTTTGGACTGGGAGCTAGGAGCCCTGAGTTCTATTCCCAGCTCTGCAACTAACTTGCTGTCTGACCTTGGGCAAATCACTTAGCCATAAATGTTAAAGTGTTTACTAATTTTGAGTGTCTCCGTTTCTGGGTGCCCAACTTGCAACATCAAGGACCAGATATTTTTTCAGAGGTGCTGAATCCCAGCAGCTCCCCATCAACTTCAGATGGACTTGTGGATGCACATCACTTCTAGAAGGGCAGAATACAGGGGGACACAGTGGAGGGGACATAGCATTAATACTTCTGCAGGTCTATGGGACCATACAGTGGAGTTGCTGGGGAGGGCCTCTGAGAAACACTGTGTCTCCTCCCATGTCAGCCCAAGATTTCCATCTTCAGCTTCATCTACAAATCTTGATCATGGAACTTCGCATAAACAAAAACAGGAGTCAGACCACCTGCTATAAAGATTAGGCAGGCCAATGTGAAGCTGCCTTATGCTAGAATAAGGCGTCTGTGTCTCCCCCCCACCCCATTTCTCTTGTATATTGTGAGGTCAGTATTCAACCCAGTGGAAATCCATGTCATTATATTTTGATACATATTTTTCAGGAGAATACATTAGACAGCAGCAGTTAACTTCTCTATCCAAATCCTGTTAGTTTTTCCAGGGAACAGTGAATAGAACAGGAATAAATACCAGCAGATATTTACTCACCTGTTACTGGGAGGTGCTGTCTCAGAATAAAAAAAAAGACAGTTCCCAGGGTCTAGTTTCTAAATCATTGCTGTATCACTTCCATTATCCCATGTTCCTGTGAAAAGGTTCAGCCACTTTTGGATCACAGAACCTATCTCTAACAGGTGCACTCCAGATCCTGCATTTGATTAAATGAAAAGTCAATTTTTAAATATTTCCATCTGGAAAAATAACATTCCATAAAAAGACCATCAAGAAAGAGTTCCTATAAAGGTCAGATATACTGGAGGTGACATAAATCACAAAGCCCACAATGGTATCAGCTATAAGCAGCTGACAAGCTGAAGGTACTTTCCATGTTCCCCTGTAAATGAATTTTTTGGTTTGTATTGGGTCAGCTCTATAGCTCAAAGAAAAGTTTCCCTTTTTGGCCCAGATTTAAATGGCTGGATCCTTATCTGAGTACACCAGTGTAATTCTGAAATCATCTATTCTAGTTAATGGTGTTACACTAGATTAACCCTGGTTTAAGAAAATTCAGCATCTGCCCCAATGCACTTAATGTACAGTAAAAACATTAGAAAGACAAGGTGGGTGAGGTAATATCTTTTATTGGTCCACCTCACCCACCTTGTCTCTTTAATATCCTGGGACCAATATGGCTACAACAACACTGCATAGAGTAAAATCACTGACATCCAACCTGTAAGAGGTTCACAGCCTGTAACTAGAGAGGATGATATAATTCTAATCAAATATCTCCACAAAAAGACCACCACATAGCACATATAATAAATATCCTAGCTCATTGTAAAGTTGGTGGCCTTCCAAATTCTAATGATTGTGATGCACTGAGACATATTAATGGGGAACTTGATGAAATGCTACAGTCTAGAGAAATTGTTTTGACCTAGTGGGAGTGCTGGAATTTCTCATACCAAAGCACATTTCTCTCCATCATTATTTCAGCCAAAATCAGCAGGCCAGCCTTCAACATGAAATGTTTCTCCAGAGCTCCTACAATGGAGACAGAAGGCCTAATCACATTTTAATTGAGCCAAATCAGACTTCCAAATTCAACACAGATTCAAGATATATTTCCTTCGGTTAAAATATAAAAACATTGGGCCCTCCTCTGACAAGTGACTAATTCAGAAAGGACAGCCTTGAGGATTTAAGGATGACAGTGTGCCAGAATGAAAACATATCCTCTGAAAGGGGTATCATGAAGAGGAAAAATGCAATATTTTATCTTTCTGACATCGTAGGTCCTCCACAAAAAAATACAAACCCATTTAAATCAGTTGGGTTCACCACTGGCTCATTGGGAAAGATGGTCATTTTCCCCAGTCACCTGTTTTCTCAGGCTTTTCCTGTGGGGAGATGATTAGCTAAGAAATAGCGGTGCGATTGCAATGGGGCCATAGAGATGATTTACAGAAAGCAAGCTGGGCTATGCAGTTATGATCCATAATGAGGCCTATGCTGTTAAGGAGCTTATGCTCATCCCAAGAAGGTTTTCTGATGATTGTAGCTTGTTAAACTCTGCTCTTTTTAGAAACTGCAGTACACTTAGCTTGTTATAAATATAATAAAAGTATAAATATACATTAAATAGTGAGTCTCTTTACTTTATCTGATACCTAACACAGCCTGGTTAAGCAATCTATTGTGAAATGATACTAACAAACCCACATAGGGCTCTGAGCATGCTGTCCCAGATCCAACAAAGCACTTGCTTAACTTTAAGCCCATGAGTAGTCCCACTGACTTCAGGATTGAGAGTCTTTTTTTTCCAGGAAGAATATTTTCATCTAGTTATTGGCTTCAACACCTTTATTTTTTAAATCCAAAGTGTCTTGGGATGATATGCCCAGGCAGTTGAAAGTGGTACACTGGCTCCTAGCTGATGCAAGTAACTGATCTTAGAATGCTCCAGTGCTCAGAATTAAAACAGGGCCAAATTTCTTCCTTACATAAGGACAGAGAAGCCAGCTTACAACTGGCCAAATTCATCCTCAGCAGAGTTACTCTAGGGATGGACTGAGAACTCACTGCCTTCCATTTACAAGACACCAATATAACAGATGTTGCTACTGCCTGATATCCTACAACTCAAGAATCAGGGAAACAGTTTAGCAGCTTACAAATGTTTTCAGCTTAGACAATTGTCCTAAAAGCCTCTTGATTGACTCTGATTTTAAAACATTCAGAATTCTTCTGCCTGTATCTATAAATGAATGCATGGCAGTGACTGAATCTATCATTGGAATCTACAGAGAAAAATCTCTCCAAGATTAGGTCTGTGCTAAAATTTCTTGTACTGCTTTTCTTTTTTGGAATTTATTTTAAAAGGTTGTGAAACCATAAATTTCTGTTTCAAGTGACACACCAAATAGGCTGTCATACTTTAAGGATTATAGTCCAGAATTCAGTTAGTCTTTGGACCCAATCTCTCTCAGACCTCAGGTCTAAAGGTTAGGGATGGCATTTTCATAAGGGCTCAGCATTGGCTTACGTCAATGGGAAATCTTCCATTGACATCAGTGGGATCAGAGTAAGGCTGACACAGAGCACTTTTGAAAAGACAGCCTAAAATTTCACTACATATATTAAGATTTCCATTTACAAATATTGATCACAAATATTTACTAAGCAAAAAAGGAAAGTGAGGCTACCTGTAATAAAAAATTTTAATTCTCCATTTTCTAGGCATGACCAGTAGAATGCCAATCAAAGAACTATAAAGCTTAACCAACACTGATTGTTTACCACATGTTTACACATATATATTATAAATCATTATCAGATGTAGCTCTTGTGGTTCTGAGTGCTTCCCAGTTATATATCCATAGGTCTTGTTCATATCCATATTTTAATCTAGCAGAACAAACCACAGATACATTTTTGCTAAAATAAAACTATCAGAATTTTCGGTATGATACAGAGATGGGAAAGCAAGTGCTGTATAACAGGCTGGAGAGCATACACTTCAAGGACAATATGTTGTTAACAGGCAACAAGACATTAGTCAAGCACTGAAGGCATTCTGCTTGCTAACTTCCTGTAAGACTCAAAATTGCAGGTGTATCTTTGCATAAGAATACAGAATGCTAACTGCTGATTCAATAGTATAGTGCAAATGTGTTTTCAAATTCTGATAAACTTTCCTTTTTTTTTTTTTTTTTAGGAATTGTTTTTTATCAAACAGTTAAGTCTCTAAAGAAGGAATAATGTAAAATCTGATCCTATGCCTAATGTGATAGAATTGTTGTATTGAGCAGGTTATTTTAATATATTTGATTTTTCCCTCAACTGCTTCGCATCCTGGAGGAGTAAATCATATGACAAAGTTTAAAGGGAATTTATTATATGGGTCAAGCAAAGTATTGCTATTTCCTCTGTGCAAATGGAAACACTAAATCATACATTTTTCTCACAGACAATATTTTGAAAGGCCTGTGTTTTTTTACATTTCAGTCTCAACTCTTCCCACAACTAAAGTTTATAAAGAAGGAATTCGTGTTCTTAGGGCATTACCCTTCCAAATAACCAATTATCCCAAACACACCCCTGTTGAACAATGCAGACTTGTTCATCCAAAATAAATAACTGTCTTTTAATTAGAGATTTATTATCTTAACGTGCTTAGTTTCATTGCTGGCTTTGGTATAGATGTCCAGGTTTCACAATGAAGGAAAGTGAAAACAGACAAACCTTAAACCCCAAGAGTTACAAAATCCTATTAGATGGCAGATGGGAAAAATAATTAGCCTACAACTCAACCAACTCATGCTTAATTAGGCATCCCTTCATATCACATACATAGAATTCTATTTCTCTGCTTCATAACGTTACTAACTCTTCATTTTCAACCTTAAGTATTGTAAACTGGCAGGAAACAATATGGTCAGGGATTAAAAGTGCTCTTGAAATCTAGAGATGATAATGGCCCATATTCTTCTCTGTATTCCAGGTGCTTTGTTCCATGCCAGCAACATAAAGCAGTCTGAAAACTGGCGCAGCGGGCCAAGGAAAGATAATTTCAGTGTAGGAGAATGCTTTGATGGCAAAGCGCCAGCATAATGGCTCCTACACCAACCTCCTTCCTTGCAGCTGGCAAAGGGGCTTACATGGGAGAGAAAAAAAGGCATGGCTAGGACTTACCTGCCCAAGTGTTCCCTGATTGCTACAGCAGCTAGTTGGGGCCATTGGCATCCAGTGTTATTTTAGAGTTTGCACATTTATGAATTCTACTTCACATTGGGAACATGAGTCAAAGAACTATTCTCAGCCAATCAGCAAATAAAAACATAAGCGGCGTCTTGTGTAGCCAGTCAAAACAGCTCAAATGCCAAATACTATATGCCAAAGGCAAAATTGCCATTGATTTCAGTGCAAGACTGGACCAGAAGCCTGCAGCCTGTGCTGGGATAGTAGAAAAGGATACTGTAAAAAAAACTTGAGCACTATGGCCTATGACTAAGATGGCATATTAATACAATTGTGATAAAAGATTCCTGCTCCTTTAGGATGACCTAATGAGCTCAGATGGGGAACTTGAGAGGACATTCAGAAATGGTTTGCAGGTGGAATTTTTTAATAATAATTTTGAAAAAGGTCTGTTGGATCATTGTACATATTTATTTAAAAACAGAGCTTGCAGCATACTCTGATTCCAGGGCTACAAGTTACTACTACCCAAAGGGAAAATCCTTCCAGCCTTCATGTTTGAAACCTCAGCTACTGCAGCTCCATATTTTTTGTTGTTATGCTTAGCTTCTAATTTCCATTGTATTTACACATGGTTACTTCTTTAATAAATATATCTTTTAAATGGAAAAGAGATTGTTTCTGAAGATTCCATGATGATGGGTGCAGTGTGGGTACCTAAACAGAGTAAAACAGAACACTATGTTGCTAACTTTATGGCAGGAGGGAGCTTTTAACAAGCCATTTTAGATGCAGTGCTCACTTATTAATCTGGCTACTAGGCAGAAATGATTTGACCTTCTGCAGGATCATGAGAAACATAAAGTAGATTATCTCCCAGCAAAGCAGTCTGAACAATGCCATGGACAAGGCTGAAGAAAATCAAACCACTGTTGTGGGAGCATAGGAACCGGTACACAATTGATATCATGCAAAGTAGCAAATTTTGTTTTTGATTTTTTTTTGTCTAATGGATTTTTTCTAAGCAATGAGAGGAACAGAGCCAGCTCTTTGAATCTGCCAATCTTTTCAGGCTCTCCCTCTTAACCTGGGTCATCAGAACAAATCTTAAAGTTATAACATTGGTCTACAATTTTTGAGAAGTCGTCTGCTTCAGAGATAAAAT
>NW_020664790.1:12539-76456 GCF_002925995.2 Terrapene triunguis
AATTAGTAAAGTTTGACTACATTTATTTCAGAAGCATTTTGGCTGTACAGCAGTGTAATCAGCCAATAGAAGGACCCTCAAACAGCTGAATTGTTTCTCCCAAGCTTCACTAGAATCTTTATTAGCCTTTATTCCCTACAAGTCAGTGGATTTTCCCTTTTCTTGTGTAGAAGACTGGCAGCTTCCTGGTCATATCTGTGGTAAAAGACAAACATTTGCTTTCCATCTTTAGAAAGAACTGATTTACAGTTTCCAGGTCAAGGACTCAGAGGATTCTATCTCAGAATGATTTAGTTAGTCTATAATGCTATAATAACAGCATTCATCTCTCCAAGATGACCTGCAGAAGAAAATAAAAGTCTAAGTGGATATTACTCCAATTTCAAACCTAGAAATTTAGCTGCTATGAGAAGAATGACCCCATCTTCCCTCGTCTGTTGATTTAAAGCATCACTGTCTGATTACTTGCACTAAAACAACATTGTGGAACTGTACATTTCTGAAGGGAAGGTCTCCCAAACATTCACAATTTCCCTCTTACAGGAAGGTTGAAATGTACCCTGGATTCCTTATGATACCTCGTTCTGGGTCTAAAACCCATGTAGATGAGCTTCCTAACACTGTGTGCTACAACATGAATAGAATTGTGTGGCAATGTACAATTTGGAGGGACAATCATATTTCCCAGAGTCAGTGCCTCTTGAAGATAATTTGTTTACCCAAACACATGCTGAAAGACTGTACTACCTATAGCCAATAAATACCATGAAAAAAAAACAACCCAAGAAGTGTAGCGGTTGCCATATCTACTATTGTTTTGTCATGTCCATTGTATGGTAATTTTTTTTTTACTAGAAATCTCTCAGTGGTGAAAACGAAATCAAATCCAACCTTCTGAACATCATCCTTGTTAGGAAAATATATAATAAATCAAGCCCAACATTGCTGACATTGTCCTTGGCACTACTTCATAGATTTATATTGTCCATACCTAGGCTGAAGTTTTCCCTGCCCTTATCTGAGAAAGAATGGAATTTCATTTAAACTAAGCCTTCTGACAAAGCACCCCAGTCATAATGAATTATGATCTCTCAACCCTTTTTTTTAACTGAGCTGCACTTAATAAACTAATGATTCAGATAGTGTAGAACATAATCACACGTAGTCATATCTGCCTGTGTGCTCCCAAGTCATGCAGGTATATCAAAATAGCATAAGACAATAGGGGCTACTAAAAATGCATTGCAAACACAAGTCTAACAAGATGTGAAAGATTCCTCTTTGTATTATCATACATTAAATGGGCCTGAAGAGTAGTGAATGGTAATCCTTGGGGAAGGCCGAAGGGTTGGCATCTTGATTTTACCTGTAATCTGAAAGTATTTAATTTCAATAAAGAGTATGAGGAATACTGTATGTATAGCTCTCTATTTGTGAACAACCTGCAAATTGCTTCATTGAAGCCTAAAAAACCTTGACTTTTCAGCTTCTCAGTTTTTAATTGATAAGAGTATAGGAAATGGTGATGGTAATTATTTCAGGTGCTTTTTTCTGCACTCCTTAATCAGTGACTCAGCTTTGTTTTCCAAGCTAATAACTTTTTCAGACCATTAGTCAAGGGCCTCGAGTATTTAAAAGTAAGACAGAGCTAATATAACTATATTGTGAAGAGCTGACATCTATTGTGGCCTGATACCTGATTTAGACACTTACATAGTTTACTTGAGTCAGACTATGACGGTGAATTGTTGGTTTTTTAAATCATTTACAATCACATCTGCCTGCAAATATTTCTATAATCCACCATTATCAGCATAGCCATGCAATACTAATCCCTGTAATCAGAGCCTATTGGCCCAGTAGGTTGCGTTTAAAATGCAACCTCTACCTTTGCACATGCTTATTTTGTGCATACCCTTTGCCCGTACAAACAACATTTGCGTGAGCAAACAGAGCAAACTAAAATGTGCATGTATAAAGTAATAAACACCCAAATTAGAGGTTTGGCGACCTTTTATTTCCCATTAGTTGTTCCCCTGTAAAGCAATAATTTCAGAAAATTTGGACATGTATATTTTCTATTTGAATATCCAGTAAAACCTTTTAATGAAAAACCTGAGCAGGTCACTTCATTTCTAAAAGCCCAGTTATAGCAGTGTGCATGTGCAGAACCTTTCCCCACAAATATTTCATAAGGATTTTTAAGCCAGAGACCGATCTGTATTCCCTTTGTAACTTTTAGGTACAATGAGATTGCACCCTTTATTGAGTCTGTACAATAGCCCCAAGAGACAAGGAACCACAACATCTCAAAATGATAATCGCAGCTCTCCTGCTGTTGCATGAGGAATTTTTCTCTGTCTACAAACCCCATGAGAAATAAATTAAATGAATAGGAAAACCCCCATATTTACTGTAAGTAATTACATAGTTGAGAAGCCAATACAAGCAAGGAGATTCATAATTAAGGCTGACACTCCAACTTTAACTACTGTATTAAAAAAGATATTACAAGCAGTCCAATATCATGCATAGTGTGACATATGCAATTCCAAGGCAGAACAGGATAAACTGAGGGCAGAAACTCAGCCTTCCTTTTGAATTAGCTTCCTTTTGCTACTTTAAGTCACAGTCCAAGCAGAGAATAACAAATAATTTTGTTAATATGGCATAAATACGTGTAGGGTAAAATGATCAAAAGTGCCTATGTGGTTTAGGAGCCTAAATCCCACTGACTTTTAAAAGGGCTTAGGCACCTATATCACTTAGGTGTTTTGAAAATTTTACCCATGACTTATTACTGACTTACGTTAGACACTTTTGGGAGTGAGTTAAAAGAGCACAGGCTGATCAATGGGATTATTCATGTTCCTAAAGTTAGGTACAAGCTAAATTACCTTGTTGAATTTGTGCCTAATAATTTAGACCATCTTCACTTAAGTCAATGGAGCTAAATCAGTTTTGCCTTGGAAAGCTATAATAAAAGGCATCTTTCATAACACTAATTCAGTTACTATGAACTTCTGACAAACAGCAAATCTCTGCATGTATATGTACTTATTCCCAACACTTGCAAACCAAAGTACATATGTCAGAACACCATCAAATAAGAATAAAACCCTCAGATGGCATTAAATCACACTTTACTAGTTATTTCAACCTTGTCATTTAATGAATGATAAATTCAGAAAACCAGGAGACCTTTCTGTGATAACTGCTTATCTTGTTTGTACTTGGCCAGTGATGGTCACACAGTTTCATTTCTTTTAAATAAATCAAGTGAGAAATGAGCAAAGCAACATGGGAAATCTATATAGAAAACAGTTGCTTCATGGATGTATATAGAGATAAATGCAAAGCATTACACAACAGCATATAAGTCTGGTCAATTAAATGGTATTTTGTGGTCATGGTCACAGTTATGATATGGTTAATCTGAAAAACCCTAATTCCAGTATCTAGATACAAGATCATGAGTTGATAATCACAATAAGCTATGTGAAATCTTCTTGATGGACTGAGGAAACTGTATAATATCTTCTCATAATGTTGTCATTAATCAATGCCTGTTTTAATATTCTACTCCCTAAAGACTAAGTGAATATAGGCCAGAAAAAATATAAAGAAAATTCTTGTCTTTTATCATATCCGTTGCACATTTTAGTATATTCTTTTTTTATCATAGGGTTTGTTACTAAGTACTATTAATACCTGCTCCGGCTGTTAATTAAGATTGGTTTGAGTAGATTATATATCAGTTCTACAGACAAATAAACTAGACTAAGTTAATTTCTGCTTAGAGTTGCCAGCCCTCCAGGATTGTCCTGGAGTCTCCAGGAATTAAAGATTAATTTTTAATTAAAGATATGTCATGTGATGAAAACTCCAGGAATATGTCCAACCAAAATTGGCAATCCTACTTCTGCTGTTTTCCAACTTGTCAATAAAGTGTCCTTAAAAAGCAAGTTTTAATATTAAGAACTCTTATAATTCCTGCAGCATCAGTAACTTTCTAAGAATTAAACAATATATCAATAGCAAGGAAATTTAAAATTACTCATAATAAAAGTCCAGTGGAAGAAATGCATTGCTTTATTTATCTTTTGTGCATCTATCACCTTTGCAACACATAGGGAGAAATGTTTTTATTAGCTAATAATCTACTTGATGCACATATACAGCAATAAATAAGTAGTTTTATGCGAAGGTTGTGTGGTAAGGAATCAATCATGAACCAAATTTGTGGGATGTATAGCTACCTCTCCAATAATAATAATGTGTTCTCCCTGTGGCGTCATAACTTGAAAACGGTAAGCCTCCAATTTAATGTTTAAATCTAGAAAAAAATAAAAAATAAGGGACATAAGATTATTATAATCCAATATATTTATTTACAAGGTAGAGAGAGCATGCATGGGATGGGTAAAGGAAGTAGAATGAATGCCAAAAATTTGACTTTTCTCTTTTTAATACAAGAACGGTTAAAACTTGTTGCTTCATTTACTTTTCTACCATTTTAAAATATTCCTTTGACTTTCAGTATTTATAGCTGTCAACGCCATTCAATAGATTCATATTTGCAGATTCTAAGGTCAGAAGGGACCACTGGATCATCTAGGCTGACCTTCAGTATAGCACAGACCACTCCCCAAAATAATGCCTAGAGCAGATCTTTTAGAAAAACATCCAGTCTTAATTTAAAAATAATTGGACATGAATTTTGTTTCTGGTTTTATGTACCTCAACATGAATCTTCAGGGCACTGATATAGTTCTTGCAGCTGAGAGTACCATCATGCACATTTGTTTGCGTGACTTCATCCTCTGCTCCCACCAGGTTATCTATAGTTTAAATTCTCTTTCCTTTCTCAAAGCATTTCTCCGTAATCTCTAAACTATATTTAATATTGCTAAAGCAAACAATCAACAGTTTAACACAACAAATCTATCTGATGAAAGAGGGACTCAGGAAATGATGGGCCAAAATTAAGAAAATAAACCTCAGAGTGAATTTCAGAGATGGTGTTCCCTGAAGCTAACATAATTTGTCCAAGAGGCTCAATTTCACCCACATTTCATTTAGCAACTTCCAATAGCACCTCCCACAAATATGACATTAGGAACTTGTTACAAATAACATTTAAAGATAGGGTTGATGACAGTTGATGTACGCAGATTAAAATCAGGCTCCTGACGTCTTTTTCACACCAGTTTTTCACCACAATAACTTCAATGACTTTATCATTGTTAACTCCTGATTTATACTGATTGGGTGACCAGACAGCAAGTGTGAAAAATCTGGATGGGAGTGGGGGGTAATAGGAACCTATACAAGAAAAAGACCCCAAAATCGGGACTGTCCCTATAAAATCGGGACATCTGGTCACCCTATATACTGATGAGATCAGAATATCAGGGGCCCGAATCTCAGAGGAGCTGGTCACCTGCCTTTCCTATTGACTTCACTTGGAATTGTGGGTTCACAGCTCCTCTAAAGTCAGGACACATTCAATACGACTACTCCCATGCTTCAACTTAAGCTTATGCTTAAGTGTTTTGCTGCTTTGGGGCCTGAGTTAAGACTGCAGCTGATAGTTTAAGCACTATCTTGTAAACTTTATTCTAGAAATCATTGGAATCAGCAACTAATATTTGAAATAAATTATTGCTCAAATCTCATGATGTTCAAATAATTAACTAACTATGGCTGTTTTGAAAAAAGAAAACAATTCTAACTGATACTATCCAGTGTTTCAGAACCTATGATAGTCTTTGCTTCTGAACCTTTCTCTTTCACTTATGCCCATGTAGAAGTGAGCAGCTCTGCATCTTTTTACACCATAAGAACTATGGTAGTCACGTCACCTGTAGTAACACTGCTTTAAACCTGTTTTTTATTAGTCTGCACTTCCAGGTTTACCACAGGATATGGTCTCGGCAAAGAGAGTTGTAAAGTGACTCTGGCATAATTTATGGTAACAGTCTGAGACAAGTCTAACGTTTTCAAGCCAAGAACTGTCAAATACACTACTTTCCAAACCACCCACAAAAATAGCTCTGTCTGCTTCAGATAATTTGTTGGAGTTGATTTTTATTTGAAAGGAACACCAATTTAAAATCTAAGCAGTTTAAAAACACAGTTATTATTGCTAAACATTGTATTAAGGCAGAGCCCAAAGGTCCCATCCGGATTGGGAACCCATGGTGCTGGGCCTTGTACAAACACAAGGAAGAGCCAACAGGAGCTGCTGGATGCTCTCGGGTAAAACCAGGCCAGTTTTTTTAAGCACCTAAGTATGGACAGAAGATCCTGGCTTTAAGGCCCCATTCTTAAAAACTTTACTCATTAGCTGTATGCAGAAGGAGACAGGAAGTTAGAGAAGCGAAGAAGTCAAGGTCACAAGCACAGAAAAGGAAAATTATTTTGGTGGCAATATCCTCTGATGGATTGTGGTGGTGAAAAGTGGGAAAGAGGGAGGCCAGGGAAGAATAGTCATCACATGAAATAACTAGGCTGTGGACTAATGTCTTGGCAGCTGGGGGAGTGAGCATAGTGTGAATGCTATGGAGAGATCCTGCCTTATTCCTTGCACGGGGGCAAAGAAAGGCTTCCCGCACCATCTGCATTCATCCCTGTGCAATACGGCAGTAGAGGGCAAGCAGCAGCCTTTTATTTGTAATGAGCTTTTCATCGCCCTCTATTTTGATGACTCATCAATTACTTTTTCTTCAATTCAAATTGCTCTCTCTCCTCTGCCTGCGATGCAAATCAGGGCAAAGTCATGGAACAACTGAGACATTTTTATCACTGCAGGTTTCACCTTTTGGTTATAGATTTTGTTGCAAACTTCTTTAGACCTCAAAACTGAAAGAAAATGGACAGATTCCTCAGCACTTACAATGTACTGCATCTACACATGATTTGATATATTTAAGACTTAATTATAAGACGTTAAAAAGAAGGCAGAAATTTCCACCATATGTTTTAAAAATGCAGTATTCAGTTTATGTCACAGAAAAACTTGTAAACTTGAAAAAATGACTGTATATTCATTACCCGCCTAAAATAGTCAATTCTCTTGAGGTTTCCATAAAAAGAATTATATCACAATTGGAAAGATATACAGAATTGATCCAAAGATTGGCTTTTATTGGTGGAAAAAATTAACTACCTTTATATCTGAGAATATGCAATTTAACAAATTATCTGTAACACCAAGATTCAATGTGGAAGGAAAAATTAACAGATGAAGACTGTTGTGGTTCTACATACCATTGAGTTGGCAAAACATAAGTGTTGTATTTGTAACGTGTTCAATGTCTCCTACAACTGGCTGTCTTTCCGCTACTGCTGTACTTAATTCAACTCCAGGCAAAATGTTGGTCTCGGGTAAAACCAATGTAATGAAAATCAGAATTGGGACCCATCATGCCCATTCAGAACTACAGCCCCACCACATTTATTTCCTATGCCTATTCAATTTTTCCCATGAAAGCAGCTTTGCCTTTTCCCACAATATTTTGAATTTGGTTTCAGAAAATAATTACAGTATTATACTCAGCACACTAAGATTGTATATGTTCAAAGATTGTATATGTATTAAAATAAGGGCTAAATTGTGGCTTTGCTACAAGCCCCGTGCAAAGGGCAGCAGCATTGCTGCACTGATCCGGGAGCAGGATGGAATCAGATTGTCACTCAGCCTACCACCTGATTTCCAGTTTTGCCCCTTGCTCTGGTGTAAAGGGGCCTTAATGAGAACCAGGCCCAATATGCTCAGTTTCCAATAGAAACTAGTACTTCATGTAGCTCTCCAAGACCATTAGCAGGCTCTGGAGGGAGCCTCCTCCATCTCTGTGAGTAGAGAGATTGGTTACACTAGTATGGTCTGAATAAAGAAAGTGGCGGAGGAGGAGGAGGGAAGTAGGGGTGTGGAAGAGGAAATCCAATAGGCCTTCAAAAAAGCAACCTCCACAGTACGAGCACCATGAGCTGAACTATGTCACTGGACATTCTGGAGGGTGTTAGTCTGGGATGACACAGTTTACAAACTCTGGGCCTGATCCTGAGAGTTGCTGAGCACCTGCAACTCCCACTGAATTCAATGCAAGTTACAAGTGTTCAGCACCTCTCAGGATTAGCCCCTCTGTTACTGCTTCTGATCTGCTGGGCACTGCAGAGTCATCTAGAATCATAGAATATTTGGGTTGGAAGAGACCTCAGGAGGTCATCTAGTCCAACCCCCCGCTCAAAGCAGGACCAACACAAACTAAATTACCCCGGCCAAGGCTTTGTCAAGCTGGGCCTTAAAAACCTCTAAGGATGGAGATTCCATCACCGCCCTAGGTAACCCATTCCAGTGCTTCACCACACTCATAGTGAAATAGTGTTTCCTAATATCCAACCTAGACCTCTCCCAGTGCAACTTGAGACCACTGCTTCTTGTTTGGTCATCTGCCATCACTGAGAACAGCCTAGCTCTGTCCTCTTTGGAACCCCCCTTCAGGTAGTTGAAGGCTGATATCAAATCCCCCCTCACTCTTCTCTTCTGTAGACTAAATAAGCCCAGTTCCCTCAGCCTCTCCTCGTAAGTCATGTGCCCCAGCCCCCTGATCATTATTGTTGTCCTCCGCTGGACTCTCTCCAATTTGTCATCCCTTCTGTAGTGAGGGGACCAAAACTGGATGCAATACTCCAGATGGGGCCTCACCAGTGCCAAATAGAGGGGAATAATCACTTCCCTCAATCTGCTGGCAAAGCTCCTACTAATGCAGCCCAATATGCCCTTGGCCTTCTTGGCAACGAGGGCACACTCTAATCCCCTGGTCCTTTTCTGCAGAACTGCTGCTTAGCCAGTCAGTCCCCAGCCTGTAGTGGTGCATGGGATTCTTCCTTCCTAAGTGCAGGACTCTGCACTTGTCCTTGTTGAACCTCATCAGATTTCTTTTGGCCCAATCCTCCAATTTGTCTAGGTCACTCTGGACCCCATCCCTACCCTCCAGCATATCTACCTCTCCCCCAGCTTAGTGTCATCTGCGAACTTGCTGAGGGGGCATATATCTAGTTGATATTAAAGAAAATTATCGTACTTAGGGAAAAATAACAAGGGAAGAAAGAATATGTTTGCAATTATACAACAATAACTGGCATAGCACATCAGCAGCAAGCTCCTAAATCTTAGATCTATCTGAACTCAGCAAATGCCGTCCGTTCCTGGCAGCAGTACCAGACTGGTCAAAGATTGAATCCAGAATTATCATTTTATTAGTTTCTGGATCACAGCAAGAAGAGGAAAACTCTCCCCAACGTAGCTGCTTCAAGAGAGGGCAACTGGAGTACATTTCTCTCACTTGGCACCTTGTACTGGGGTCATTTCACTGATTAGGAGAAGATGGCTGAAGCTACTATGTGTGGGGCTAGTGATTAAGACAAGATAGAGTTGTGTGTGAGTGTGTGAGAGAGAGAGAGAGAGAGAATAAATAGCTGGCCGTGTGTGTGTGTGAGAGAGAGAGAGAGAGAATAAATAGCTAGTGTGTGTGTGTGTGTGTGTGTGTGTGTGTGTGAGAGAGAGAGAGAGAGAGAGAGAGAGAGAGAGAAAATAAATAGCTGGCCATGGCAACAAGATTCAAAAGTGACTTCAGAACTCGCAGACCGATGAACCTGTGGGGGGAGTAGTAAAAAGAAGAGTCTGAAAATGAAGTACAATGTACAGGCTTCAGTCTGGATTCCATCTCCCAAAAGAAGGAAGAAGACATGGCCAACACCACTTCTCTTATAGCCTCTCTTTGCTGAGCAACATCTGACATCTCTCAGGCAAACAAGTGTTGCAATTACATTTGGCAACAAAGGGGAAAAGGAGGCTGGGGAAAAGAGGCGGAGATAGAAGAGATAACTGGAATATGCTGGTATGCCCCCTCCTGCACTGTCAGCAAACTAAAAAATGGGGGGGGGCGCATGGGGGAGCAGGAAGGGAACCTATAATATTGTGAAAGCAGCAATGGAACAAAACGAAGTCTGACGAAGAGCTCCTCAAAAAGTGAAAATTTGACCTGTTTGCCACTTTCATCCTTAGTCAATACAGATGTCTAAGTCAAGACACTCATAATGTGATGAGGCACTGGGCAGGCAAAGCACATTAGCTCTTTTCTAACACAAACCATGCTTAAGTTAACATGATTTCTAAATTAAGAACAGACAGGGCCTAAGAACTAAAACATCCCCATACCCAAGTGGGAAAAAATGATGTGGGCTGATAGGTTTGGCAAATGAGGAGGAATACCAAGGCAGACAGTGGACAGTACACTTTGTTCTGCGGAATGTGCCAATTTATTAGTTAATGCAATTATTTGCTTTGTGCTAAAATAAAAGTTTGAGTAATTATGATTTTAGTAGCTTAACTAACGTAGTAACTTTACTACTAAGAAGTTTGTATTGGGGCAAGTCCCACAACTGGCATATAGCCAGCGCCTTAACTTGCCAACAGTCAAATTTATTGCTGTTCCACTTTGCTAGAATTCCTTTCATTGGACTCTTTGGAACGTTAACACAACTAAAATGTCATGACAATTTGGTGAACTAATGGCACACCAGGCATTATGGTGGAAGTTTACTGTGGGAAACTTCATGTTGAAAAACATTTTGGCCAAATGAATCCTTTTCTTTGCAAATATGAAGCAAAAATGTAAAATACAACAGACTTCTGTGTCCTTCCGCAAACACTTTCAAAAATGTACAGGAAGGATTGTTGAACTATGTCCTGGTTGTCTGTAGTAATTTGCAGTAAATCAACAATCTGCTTACAATGTATTTTCCTATAATCCAAATCAATAAAGCATACCAGAGATCTGTCATATTATTTCCACAATATTTCTATCTAGTATCTTTTGCTCCTTTTATCTAGTATCTTGCTTCTATCTTACATCTTTTGTATGGTGACACAAATTCTGATCTGACGTTACTCTAGCATAACTAAGATCAATATCTGGCTAATATCAGTATCTCATGCCTCTGCACAATACTGTATCTTCAGGTACGACATTTTTCCTTTCCACAAAGATGTACATATGCTCTTCCTTGCAAGTTCCTCCTGACTATTCACTTTGTTCAGTTAACTTTCCACCTTTAACCAGACTCTCTTGCCTACAATATAAAACATAATAAAAATTACAACACAACCAAACTAATTCCTTCCCACTCTCCTGTAACTATAAAATGGGTGTCAAACATAAGCAATCCAAATCACATGAGCTTGTTGCATCTCCTGCCTTGCCAGCTTCTGTCTGTACATTATCTAACTTAGCACCTAACCACACATCCTTTACTCATTAAACTAGCTCCAGTGAAGACAATAAAGAGTCCCTAGAACCTGAGCCTGCAATCATTACCAGATATAGTGCTATGCGGGGTAGTAAGCATTATGTCCATTAGTATTTCCACAATCAGGTCCCTGTATCATAAGTTCTTCAGAGGAGGGCTTTTGGGTCAGTCTGCTCTCATTTATGTCAGTGTGAATGCAATTCCACTGACTTCAAGGATGTTACTTTAATCAGATTTATAATAGTGTAACAGATCAAAAATTGGTTCTTTGTTTTGCATGTGTCTGTAAAGGTCCATACCCACCAATGATGCTATAAAATAGTTTCCAGAGCTGTGTTTGGATGGATCTTGCAATCAGCTGCCATTCTCATATGAGACCGTTTGGACACGGACTATACAGTCATATTCATGGCCTGTCTTCCCCATGCATATTCATCTTGCTATCAATTCCTTTGCTTAAGCTCCAGATTTTAATCAATTTTCAAATGGCAAAAATCCAGCTATAGCAATTTTCAAATTCCTTTGTGGGGTGTTTCTTATAATCAGTTCTGCTACAAATCTGGGACTCTGCTTTGTGGATATCTTTTACGAGTTAAACTCTGAAGTTCAAAACCAGATTGTGTAAGAACTTGAAACCAGTGAAATTTGGCCAGTATGAGGCTATTTTCATGAACCACAGGCTTTAGATAATTCTTCGCTGAATGCATTACCAGCTGTAGACTAGAAATGGAACAAACCTAATGGGTTACAACTGTTATACAATCCATAACATATCAAAATATGAAATCTCCTATAGACATATAATTTGAAACATTCTGTGTGTAGATTGCTAGCAACAAACTAACATTTGTGTTGTAGCTAAAAAGGCCACTGAAGTATCCACATTCTTATACCCTATGAAAAAATATGTTTTCAATAGAATACGCTCTGCCTCCAAAACAAACATCCTTTATTCTAAAATAAAAGTTCTATTAAATATTTTGTATTGATCTTCTCTTCTGTTATACCTTATGGGCCCAATCCTACAATGATATGCATAATGAGATAAGGAACTTCTGTTACTAGTGCAATGCAAGCCTTTCACAACAAAATCTGTAACCAGGTAGCATCCTGCTACCTCTGTCTTCTAACATGGATCGGAATTCAGACTTACATAGCTCTTTATGGGTATGTCTAAACTGCAGTGTAAAATTGCACTAACCCAGGCTTTGTGCCCAGGGTCCCCCGGGGGTGCAGGTTCTGAGCCTGAGTCAAGCCGGGACCCAGGGTTCAAGCCTGTTGCTTTGCAGTGTAGATGCAGCCCCACTGAACTTGTGATCTGGGAGTCCACCAAAAGTATCCCACAATCCTATGGGCCGACTTTCTTTGTCCTCTGGACAGTCAAGTTTGGTGGACAGTCAAATTTTCCCACACTACACCACAAACAAAGGAGGGTGGCCACATTTTGGGAGGGTGCTAGGAAGTGTGGGATATGGGTGGTTGGACTCTGGCCTGCATAATGCTGCATAGATACTGGAGCCTCAGGGTTCAACAATTCCTAACCTGGGGTTACAAGTGAGTGTAGATGCTGAAGCCCTAGGTTAACAAACCCAGGGACTGGTAACTCGAGTTCTACTAATCCTAGGCTTACATTGCAGTGTAGACATACCCTATGAGTCCCACAAACCTTTTGTCAAAGCAAAACTTTTTAATACTTCTAGCTAGGTACAAGTTTTTTTGAGATGCAGTTTTGTGGGTTGGAAATTAAACTTCTAACCCTTGATCACGGAGTTGGGCCTTCTGGATCAGTGAAACTTCACAAATTATGAGCCCTAGAATGCCGAGAGTTTAAACTCAATTTATCAGTTATGTTTTGAATTTCACCTTTGCCATTCAAATGAGCCAAAACCAAAGCTAAACTCAAGGGGTGCAAGACAGTGGAAAAATAAAGTAACAAAAAAAGTTCAGTGAAACCCATGCTAATTTAAACCAGCAAGTTTAGCAGCGGTTTAATTAATACTTATCAGCAATAACAGAGAACAAACCATCAACATACATGTCTCTTACTGTGATTAGATGATCACATGAAACTATCAGAGATACTTGGCCTGATAGGTCAAAGGATTTCTTTGCCTGTGAAGGATGCTGAAAATCAGCAGAAGTTTAGGAAAACTTTAGGTAGCCACCATTTTGATAAAGGTGGTTAGGCTTTATTTGGGGGGGGGGGGGGGGGCAGGAGGAGTTGTTTTTAAATGAGACTGGCTCAAATATTAATTTAGATTAAAAATTCTGAAACATTTTGAGCAGGCATCATTGTTTTCTACAGGCTTGTCTATTTGTAGAGTTATTCCCAAATAGCTATTCCTGATTTACTTCGTGGTTGGATGCTCTTATTCCAGAAAAAGAGTATCCACACATAGATTAATTATTCCTGATTAACTCCATTTTAAATTCACACCCTACCTTTCATGTGTAAACAAGTCCATATTTCAACATTATGGTGAATGTTGAATGTTCAATCCAAACGGAACGTAATTACAGTGAAATAAACCCTAGGGAAATGATGGGAATTGAGGAAGGTAGGACAGGATTAATGTTTTATTGTCTTTGTTGGCACAAAAAGGAGAACTTCTAGGTAGCCCATAGGGCTGCTTCTGTAGTAAGAACAGTGAAACATCTGTCAGTCTTCAACTAATGCTTCCTGCAAATTACAGGTTGTTCAGGATTTCCAGAGGGTTAGTTTTTTTAATCAAACAGACAGAACCTTTTGGGCTCCTACATACTTGCTTTAGAGCATTCTTTTAATATTTTTATAGAGAACAATAATATCCAGAGATAATAGTAAAGATTAAGGCTTTATGTCATCATTAGAAACGCTGCAGCTGAGTTGCTGCAGTGCTTCAGTGCAGATACTACAAGGATGGGAGGGGTTCTCCAGTTGCTGTACTTAATCCACCTCCCCAAGAGGTGGTAGCTAGGTGGATGGAAGAATTCTTCCGTCGACCTAGCGCTGTGGAGACTGTGGGTTAGGTCACCTTAACTACCTCGCTCAGCAGGTGTGGATTTTTCATACCTCTGCGTGACATAGCTGGGTCAATCTAACTTTAGACCTGGCCTAAAAGCCCCTGAGAATTGGGAAAAAGATGCTTTGGGATCTATGCAGCAGGTTTCCTGCTCCTTCCTCTGAAGTGCTTCGTGCTAGGGAAACGGGAATCTGGGCTAGCTGGACCATTGGTCTGATCCAGTGTGGTTGTTTCTATTACATAAATTTAACACTGATCAAAATTAGGACATCATCCAAACTGGAGGAATAGCCAATGTACAGGGGGAGAGAACTGAACTACAAAAAAATTAGAGCAGCAGGGACTGCACACGGGGGCTGGAAGTGGGAGGGAATTTGCTACGAATAAATCTGTAAATTCCACACCTTCAGGAAGAGAAAATAAACAGCACAGATAAAACATGGGGGATGTAAAGAAGCAACAACAATTGTCACATTAAAAAAAATATATTCTTCTCGTCTTTCCGGAATACTCTCTTTCTTTTACTTTTTCATGTAACCTGATACTATAATTGCCTCAGAGAGGGTATGGTAATGGGAGGTGATCCCCTTGCATCTTAACTTCAATGGTTCAGAATGTAGAATTATGGGAACTACCAAGGCAAAGTTTAAAAAATAATTAGGGTCAGATAGGCAACTGATCATTGGCTGCCATCACTGAAAAAATTAGGTGAGTACAAGAATATTGAGAAGATGTATCTACGCCAAACAATATTTTTGTCCCACCACATTAGTTTCATTTCCTTGTAATACATTCTTCATTATAAAAGGTATTTTGGCTTTTTCTTTTAGTAATTACACTAGCAGCATTGGAAGGCAAGCATACATTTAAGGGAGCAGCATGAATGTACAACACAAACTGCTCCCCATACATGGAGCCACTTTAGGGTACTACAGAAAGATCAATAGACCTTAATTCGTCTTTTTAAATGAAAAATTGATTTTTTCTGATAATGAACCATTTTTCTCACTTTGCGGGTGATGCCTCTGTGTGAATCACTGTTAAATTTCAAAACTTTAAACTTTTTTCTTTTTAGTGAAAGAACATTGGTACTTATTGTATGGGAAGAAACCAACCAACCAAAAATGGACAGAAATGGCAATATTAATTGCTCCAGTTTGACTTTTTGGGACCAACCTCAAATCTAAATTTGTCCCCGAGTGCTTAGACAGATACATGCTGTTGCATAAAAAAGCCCTTTCACACAGCATGAGGTACTTCAGAGGAAGGCTGCCTTTATGACCGCACACTGTTATTCTACACTAGGGAAGTTTTCTACATACTTCCTGCCACTGCTATCATCAGTTAAGCTTGAACTGGTGCAGCATGTAACGAAACTTACAAAGTTCAACACAGAATGCAGAATTGACATCTACATACCAAACAGCAGCTTCCAGCTGCACAGCAGACACAAAAGACTAGCTAGTTTCATAGGAATGGATAAGAGAACAGGTCCTATATATTCTATATACATTAACTGTTCTAGACAGGGACACTTTTTGGGTCTGAAAGGTTATTGTATTATGTCCTCATATGAATGCTAATCAATAATTTTGGGCAACTGACAGAGATACACACTTTAATACACCAAGAAGAATCTTAGTCCTGGTCGCAGACTACAGTTATTGGGTAGCCTGAAATATTGGGGGGAAAAATCATTTCAGGTCTACCCAAAGCAACTTTTTATTCTGATTTTTCAGAACCGCCAGATGAACCAAAAAGTCGGTTATTTGCACAGTTCTACAATTATGGTGGTGGTTTTGTGTGATGTGGAAACTCTCTTAGGAACTGACCTCAGACCTATTCATTTCACACAGGCTGAACAGCCAGTAAATGTTTCTTCCAGTTACTAACAAGGGGCTGATCCTGTAAGCACTCAGATTTGGGACATGACGCATGGAATTATTGCAGGATTGGGCCTCCAGACTGGATCAGAATCATCCTATAGGTGAAATATTTTTATATAACATTACCAGTCCCCCTTATAGTAATAATCTACAGATTCCTGGTGATCAATATTCTGATTTGTGGGAAACATTTTAAGTTTTTATGGTGGGGAAGTTATAATTAAATATTATAAAGTTACAGCCAAAATTAAGTAGACTAATATTTGACTAATAAATTTCAGAGAATCACTGGAAGTTTTACAAGAAGGTAGCCCAGTAACTCATCTCTTAAAGACAATAGTGGCATAACCTACAGGGAATATGAGTTGTAAAACACTAAGAACTGAATTTTAAGTACTGAAACAAGTAGGGAGGATATTCAGGGGCGTGGAGTTGTTCATATAAAGTTAATGTTACAATTAATAAAGAAGACATAAAAAATGAAGACATTACTAACTAATCTAGACTGGCACCAGAAAATCTGAATAAACTGGTGAATTTTCTATAAAAACTAAACTGGGAAAACCAAAGATAATAAAATGTGTAGAAAACTGTAAATAATGAAACTGAAAATAATTAAGAGGAAATACGTTATGACAGAGTGCTTAAAGGGGCAACTTGCCAGGGTGATATATGTGCTCATATAAATTCTACAAGACAGATAGTCTTTGGAACATTTAGAGAATCATTTTGGCAAGTGTTTAGTTATCAGTTTGGAAGGATAATTCTAACAGAAAAGCTTAATGAAGGTCTCTGTACTTTGAATAAAACATTGGTTTGCAATTAAATACCTATACTGCTATCACAGTTTAATACAGGAGTTATGGTATGAGCTAAGAATATAATTTAGAAATTAGAAGAAAATTATGATCTCCATAAGATACAGACTTAAGCAGGATTTGGAGATGAGAATGTGGTTTATAATGCTAAAAGGTTTGTTCCCTAATGTTTTAAACTAATATTTCCAGTAATGTTGGGCCAAATTTATACAGATAATCAAGTTTCTTTATATTTGCAAAGTATGATAATGAGAAAACCCAGGTTGCAAACTTACTTTAAGAGGCTGAGGTGATACCTCAATTAATTTGAACTTGCAATAGAGGTCCAGTTAATAAATTTTAAATGGTTTAAAGGTTAATTACTAATTATATTTTAATATAATTAATCACAGGATTTCATTTCACAAAAATCTTTCTAAAACACACCAGTGACTAGGTAATCCAGGAGGCTACTGTCCTGCTGAATGTATTCTTTTGGCAATGATTACATGAACCAGTCAGCTCATCTTTTACACCCAATTTATTTTATAAGTAATCTGTATTATCTGGAGATTGCTGCAATAACAATACATGCAGCTGAGAATTCAAGAGTTATAATTTAATTTCAGAATTCATCTACTTCTGTAAGGTTAATAATCTTAACCTAAGATTAGTTAACTTCTACAGTGCCTTCCAGGAGGGAATCTCCAAGTGCTTTATGTATGTTTATAGTCCAGATCGCCACCTCCTGCAGTAAAACCCATGGGGAGGGAATCTTCATGATAACCTGCTTGTGGAGTTTTTCTCCCTATTATTCCACTGGGAGAGGCATGGGGTGGGGGGGTCAGGGGTTCCCCTGATCCCCATAGTGGATGTTGCACGACCCATCACAAACCCGGCAGATCCCCCAAAAGCCAGCACCAACTTTACTGAGGCTCTGTATCTCTGCAGTGGCTCTGCCCCCAGAGACCCACCCTTCTGGTCTCTGACAGCATGATGACTCTGTTGGAGCTGCAGAACCAGACTCCCCCAGGATGCGGTAGAACCCTGGGGGAAGGGGCACACCAGAAAGGATAACAGAACCTTGGGCTGTATCAGCTTTAATGACTCAACTCCAAAGTACCAAATAGAGGAATAGTTGTGTGACACTCCTCCAACTTGCCCCGTTTTCGCCCACTCCTACTGTGTGGCTGTTGGACCCATGGAGCTAACTTCAGTTCCCCTGGTTGGCACAAGCTGAGGGAGACCCATGCACGGAGTGCTTCCTTCCAGCACAGATATAGAAAAGTTATGAGCCAGTTCTTTTATCCTCACAACACACCTGTGATGTAAATAAAATTTCCACTTTGTGGACAGGAAAACTTAGATACATAGGCTCAGATCCTCAAAGATATAGGCTCCTAACTACCACTGAAATCAACGGGAGTTATGTGCCTAAATACCTTTGGGCCATAACAATTAAGTGACTTGTTTAGGTCACACAGAAAGTCAGTGGTAGACTCTGCCCCAGAATCAACTAAATTTCATCCTGTGGCTTAGCCACAAGACCATTTAACATCATTTTCTTCCACATTAATGAAAAAGTGCCTTTAAATCTTGACATCTCTCATAGCAGTTCGGTGGTTCTACCAAATACATTCCATTAGGGTTTTTCTAAGATATGAGAGAGAAAACATACTGCTTCCATTTTTGAAAGCTAGTAGTAAAAATGCCAAAATGCCAATGAGTGTTTGCTGTGGGCTAACTATGGGACCAATCCTGCAAATACTTGGGTACAGTATAATGGGATGTGTCATCCATGTAAAGTTAAGCACATGCGTTAGTGTTTGCAGGATCAGGTATATGATTCTCAGACTAGACTACTCTATTTCAGAAGTCAATATTTATGCATTTGAGAACATTACTCTTGTCAGTAGTTCCACTGTGGTCAAAGGGACTGCTTATGGAGAAAAAGTTATTTGTGTGCTGTTTACATGAAAGGTAAGTACCCAAAGATTTGGATAGATCAAGAGTGTGCTACATGTCTAAGATCTAAGTGATTTAGGGACACTGAATGGGACCACATCATTATGGGTATGGCTTCCCTGCAGGCTCACCCTTTCCTCTTTTGAAAATCTCACCCTAAGCTATTTCCTTTTGATTTTTAAAGCAACGTGATGAAATTAACTTCCAAACTTCTTTAAGGCTGATACTGAGTTTATTTTGCTGAGATTTCTATATATACTAAATGTGAAAAGGGGAAGGGAAAAGAAAGAAGAGTACAGGAGGAAAAGTCAGTCAACATTATTCAACATCATTTTAATTTCCACCAAGAGAGTAATATAAATATATTAAACACAAACAGAACACGTTTTGAAAAGACCATATGGCACTATTACAGTGTTTTAGCTTGATACAAATGTAATCTGTAATTTTATAAAAATTATAAGAAAGTATAGGAACATTTTTAAGTAATACATCAGTAAAAATAAATCTCAACATTTTAATAGTACTTTGAATATTCTTACAGTAAGAATTTTAAAAGTGCTTTTTAATAACATTGTTGTAACTCAACATTAGTGCAGTGTGCCAAATAGATTTTAAAGCAAATATTTATAGCGAGTTGTACAATTTTCTATAACTAGCAGACTCAAGAGTCTGAGAACTAGTGTTAACTGAGGTAAGTATTTCAATTACAACTAAACATTACTTAAGTACTTTACATGCTGATTCTATCACTAAGAGAAAAAAGTTGACATCCTTCATGTGAAGACAGAAACCCTACTCATGTCATGAAACCAGCACTATATAAGTGAACATTTAGAAGGCAAAGAAAAATGGCTTCTCCAAAATATTTATACTACTTAGAAAACTATGATCCTATGCCATAGACTGTATTTAATACAAAGATCAAATTCTTTACATTTAATAGGTGCACCCAATTCTCCACTGAATAAATTATTTTGTTGACAATTCATGGCATTCCAAGAAAGCCCGATTTCAAGATTTTGTAGTCAATATATCTCAGTAATAAAGTAAGCCTTATTTAGATATTTCACAGTATATTTACCTCTGAATTAGTATGTGATTTTGTTTACTATCAGTGACAGTATCTTACTGCTATGTCTACTGCCAAATCTTTGAGCAAGTGAAAAGTGCAAGACTGTAATAGAACAAAAACCAGCTGCCTACTGTTACACTATCCAATAATAATGGTAAGAGGGCCGCTGTACTTCTGAAAACCATGTGTAACTCTTAGGGTACGTCTATACTTACCCGCTGGTTCGGCGGCAAGCAATCGATCTTCTGGGATCGATTTATCGTGTCTTGTCTAGACACGATAAATCAATCCCGGAAGTGCTCGCTGTCGACGCCGGTAATCCTGCTCCGCGAGAGGAGTAGGCGGAGTTGACGGGGGAGCCTGCCTGCAGCGTGTGGACCCGCGGTAAGTACCTTTAAGTTCGAACTAAGATACTTCGACTTCAGCTACGTTATTCACGTAGCTGAAGTTGCGTATCTTAGTTCGAACTGGGGGCTTAGTGTGGACCAGCCCTTAGAGATGCCTCAGAGGTAACCTTTTCAAATTATATCATTTTTTTAAATTAAAGTTCTTTATTGACTGTCTGAGGATGCAAAAATGTTGACTATTCACCATTCTTTTGTTAAAGCCCTTATTTTTAAAGAGACAGGAAACAGAGTTGAAGAACCAATCCCTTGGCCCTCATTTGCATATTATAGGACCTGAATATTTCTTATTCAAATTTGTAGTTTGTTTAGAGAGAAGATTTTAGTCAGTATGAGAAAAGGGAGTAAAATATAAACTAATTCATTTACTTTATAAGATGGTATGGTTTAAGAAGTCAAACAATTGACCATTTTTCTCAGTATTACTCATAAGAACTTTTATACAAATATTAGCACTGAATCAATAACTAGAGATGAATTGCACAACTATCTCTCTATCCCTTCATTTTAAAAAGTAAAATATCATTCCTTTAATTCCAATAATTTGCAACATCCAGTAATGTTTAATCTATTTTCCATCTCTCTTTTTACAAATGCATTAGGAATGGTTTAATGGACATACAAGTAGATATATTTTTGTTAATTACTTCCCAGTACCAAACTTAAACATGGGCTAGAAAATAATTAAAAATAATGCAGAATTATTTTTATCTTTTCTTGACAGAAAAGGCTGACAGCAGTGTCCATACTTATTGCAAAGAATGTAGCTAAACAATTTATTAATAAAAATGATCTGATAGTAATATATACAGTAAGAGGGGAAACTCAATAGTTTATAATTAATTCAAATTATCACCCCTGATTTTCAAATGATCACTCGGTAATTTTTATTTTTGGATAATAAATTCTTGATCACTATTGTACTGAATTCTAAATTCACTTATTTTTTTGGAAAGATTTCCAGTGCATGTAAATGTGAGAGATTGTGATTCTTTAACATTTTGAATTATCTGCTGATGTCAGATTAACCAGAGGTACTGAACTTAGAGCAGAACATTTACCAAATAGTGTTGCACGATCCTCATTATTATTACAGGAATAATAAATATACAGAGAAGTATTATGAATTATTGAATGGGGGAAATATTTCTGACAATTGTTTGGATCAACATGGTTCTCTAATGTTACAATAAAATGTGCCAAAGTGCACAATTTGCGTTACTAGGATATTGTGGAAAATTCTGCCCAAACTACATGCACATTGTCACAACTGTCACATTACCCTTCACACCTCTCTTGTCTGTTCCTCTCTTTCTCAATACTGCTTCTTTCTCTGCTAGTCTTTATCTCATCTACTTATGTACATTTCCAAAATGTACTATCAAAATCCAGAAAATGTAGGTACAGCACAAAAACAATTCAATTTGCATTTTTATTGTCCTTGCAATTATTGAGAAGCCCTCTCATTCAAATCGTTCTACTCTGGGCTTAACATTTCCCTCCTCCCATCTACTGAAACAACTGCACCATTACTAAGTGGCCTGGGACAGTCTTTAGAGCCTACCCGTACAACCCTTTCAATAACACAGTAGACTTTCCATAAAAATAAGAGAAACAATTAAAGCTAGTTATACTATATATTATAAACAAAAATACACTGCTCTTGAGTATATCTCTAAATTAATTCTCAAAGATCTGCTGCCTTTCATACCATAGCTACTCAAAAGTGCTTCAGAAGCAAGTTAGACACTTGCAATCATTCTGGGACTAGCTAGTATCTCTACTTTGTTAATGTTTTATAGGCAAATAAATCTTTCTCTCATGTTATATTATATTAACCCTGACAGAGCTGGGGAGACTTTTTGTTCCTATATATATAAACACTATACAATTAGTGAATTTTCTTTCTAAAACAGTACTGTCTTACTGCAATGACAGGTTAGTTAAATCTAAAATAGATTCTCTAATCATCAGTTCTACCTTGGGGTTTTTAGCTTCACTGGTTGCTAGCTCCTTGTCAATAAGCCCCAGGTTGTGCAAATTAAGAATGGAATCAGCAATTATCCGTGCTGTCCTCTTCTGATAGCCTCCAGATGTCACCATCAAGATAGGAATTCTGTGGCTTCTGGCAGCCCTGAATACCGCTTCATCTCTTTTAACAATTCCCTGAATATTTACAAAAATGAAAAACAAAGTGAAATGATATGAATGTCACTTAGTTTTATTTTTACTGGTATGGATTTTGTAGCCTGTAGCTTATGCTTTTATGGCCTTATATACATAAGAAATTACCATTATGTGATCTATATGTTTGATTTTCTAAGAGGAATACAATGAAAATCTGTTAAATAATTATTTAAATTATTTAAATATCCCTCTAGTAGTGTATCAAACAGTATGCTTTGGCTTTCTATACACGAACTTTTCAAAGACTATTTATTATTTGTATTACAGTGGTGAGTAGAGGTCACAACAGATTGGAGCCCCATTGTGCTAGGTAGTGTACAGACTCATAGTAAGATAGTTCTTGCACAGAAAACTTAGACATCACAGAAAAGGGGTGGAAAAATGAAGCATTATCCCCATTTCACAGATAGAGAACTGAGACTAAGACATAATAGCCCTGATTCAGAAAGGCATGCAAGCACATACTTAACTTCAGCATGCTTAGGATCAAGCGACTTGCCCATGATCACATAAGACATTCCTAGTAGAACCAGGAACTCAACCCAGATCTCGAGTCCAAGTCCTGTGTCTTAATCACAAGATCAGCTTTCCTCGTCCTTTAAAAAGGGTACAATATTACTACTATAAGAACCTATCTACGTACTGTGCAGTTGAATGGGGTACTTCATGATCCTGACAGTAGAGAATCCAACAAGAGCACCACTCCAGATCTATTTCTTACTAACAGAGGGGAACGTTCTAAAACATGAGACTAATAGGACAGACTAGTGATCAAGAACTTCTATACTGTCACTGAACTCAGCACAGTAAAGAATACCCATTCTTTACTACATGCAACAGAGAAGTAAAGTTTATTAGGTTCAAGAAACCACCTTTGAAGAAAAAGGGAATACAGAATTACTTAATGAGAAAACATATTAAAATCCACATATATGGACAAAGTAAGGACAATCCTAAAAGACACATAGTAAAACCCACTACAACTCCTCTCCAAGACAATAACAACAGTAAGAAATGTAGCTTCACAATGGACTGTTCAGAAATCAAAAGGTTAAAAAATTACTATAAATAGAGAAGGGGAAAGGAACTAAACAAGAATATTGAAAATCACAACCGTGAGGAAAGAAGCAGCCAAACAGATATAAAATGAGTCTGTGCAAGACAAAGGGGTTAAGAAAAATAAGAAGATCCCTTATAAATGCATCAGGGAAAAATACCGGGGGGAAAATTAGAAAAATGAAAAAAGGGTGAAAATGAATATTTAAATGTGTCTATTTTAACTATTTTTTTAAATCTGTCTAAAGATTTTTTGTTTGTTTGTTAGTTTGTTTAAATGGTACTGTACAAGGACAAAGGGTTTAACTAGGAATAGTGAAATGAAATTAAGATTAAAAATTTAGGATGAACATCAGCAACAACTCCTGTGTAGCAGATTCTTAAGTGAAATAGTAGAAGCTTCAGCAAATTGTACATTTTAGAACAGACTGGACTCAGATGTAGAAAAATATACTATAATGAAAAATTCTGAACTTGCAGAAGGATGGGCTACATAACCTAATAGCTATGATTCTGTGATTCACAGAAATCTAAAAAGGAACAACAATCTTTGCACGGCTAGAGCATTTTCCATCCAAGGATGTCAAAGTGCTTTACTAACATGAGTGAATTAAACCTAATCATCAACAAAAATGATTAGGGGTATGGAACAGCTGCTGTATGAGGAGAGATTAATAAGACTGGGATTTTTCAGCTTGGAAAAGACACAACTAAGGGGGGATATGATAGAGGTCTATAAAATCATGACTGGTGTGGAGAAAGTAAATAAGGAAGTGTTATTTACTCCTCAGAACACAAGAACTAGAGGCCACCAAATGAAATTAATAGGCAGCAGATTTAAAACAAACAAAAGGAAGTATTTCTTCACACAACACACAGTCAGCCTGTGGAATTCCTTGCAAGAGGATGTTGTGAAGGTCAAGACTATAACAGGGTTCAAAAAAGAACTAGATAAATTCATGGAGGATAGGTCCATCAATGGCTATTAGCCAGGATGGGCAGGGATGGTGTCCCTAGCCTCTTTTTGCCAGAAGCTGGGAATGGGCGACAGGGGATGGATCACTTGATGATTACCTGTTCTCTTCATTCCCTCTGGGACACCTGGCATTGGCCACTGTTGGAAGACAGGATACTGGGCTAGATGGACCTTTGGTCTGACCCAGTATGGCCGTTCTTATGTTCTCACACAAAGGAATAATCCATATCTTAAATATGGGGAAACTGAGGCACAGAAAGACTATTAAATAGCTTGTTCAATATCACACAAGAAGTCACACAGCCAAAAATAGAACCTAGATCTCCAGATACTCATTTATGTGCTTTAAGCATAATATTATCCGTATTTTGTTTACAACTGGGAGTTTAATTCAAACATTTCGAGTAGAAAATATTCTTACCAGAGTCCAAACACTTTGAGCTAAAATTCTCCTTTGCTAATCTTGGTTCCCATTTCAAGAAGAATAGTTTTAAATGAAATATATATATATATTTACATCAGAGAATAGTTAAGAATAAGAACTATTCTGATGACTGTTTGCTTGCTTAACACTTTGCAAATTTATCAATTCAGCATTAATACTGAGCTTCTCTTCTATCATCGATGACAATGGAAAATGAGCATCATCACTCAGACAACTAAACACCAACCCCATCGCATGCTATGTCATTATTCAAGCTTCTTCTGAAATGGCTGTATCCTAAAGTATTTTAGCTGATTTCTCAGAGCTCAGGATCGGATTCATTAGAAAATTTCCTAAGACAAACGTATATAAAACAATATTTGTTGCATGTTATCAGCAAGGATGTATTCAGGGCAGATCTACAGACATTTAGAACTGCCTCATCCTACTCAGGACAAAGCGTGGATCCAAAGGGGAACTGTGCCAGAAGCTAAGCCACAACATTGCTGGCAGCAGTTAGTTAATTGCCTGGCTCCATCCTCTCCCACCAGCTTCTGCAGGCTCTTTACTTGCTGACTGTGGCAGCACTGGCAGAGAGGGATGAAGACTGCTACGGGCTGTTACAAAGTGGCCTGTGATCAACTGTTCTCCATGTCCACTGAGGACAGGACAAGTAGTAAATGGCTTAATCTGCAACAAGGGTGGTTTAGGTCAGATATTAGGAAAAACTTTCCAATTCTAAGGGTACTTAAGCTCTGGAACAGGCTTCCAGGGAGGCTGAGGAATGCCCATCATTGGAGGTTTTTATGAACAGGTTGTACAAACACCTGGCAGGGATGGTCTAGGTTTGCTTAGTGCTGACTCAGAGCAGGGGGCTGGACTTGATGACTTCTCAAGGTCCCATCCAGCCCTACATTTCTATGAAATCTGAAAACATTCAGCAGGAAGGACCAATACACATATCAACTTATTCTTTTTTTCCTTCCCTATTGCCTGCACTTAAGGTTTTGCAAGCTATGGGCCAAGAACAAGGACAGCTAATGAGTTAAGTGCTAGAAAAAGATAACTTACAAAACTGCAGTTGCTATGTCTGTCCTTTCCTGGGGACTAAGGGAGGAAAGACAAGACAAGAGGGAGGGGAAGCTCAAGATCAGGGAATAGCGTGATGTTAGGTTTCAGCAGAAAAGAACCATCAGCTGGGAGGATGTGATTAGCTTCTGGGGAGGTTCCAAAGTCTCGGAGGTAAGGGGGCAAAGTTGTGGTGAATCCAGTCATTGATACTGGTATTCACTGGGGGGAAAAATCCCAGTAAAGTCTGTAGATATTGTATTGTTATACAAACCTGAGGTGAAATAGCAAGACCTCCCAGTGGATCACCATCCAAGATATCAGTTCCAGCGTTATAAATGATGATGTCTGGCCTTGATTCATTTAATGCCCCTTCCACATGTGTTTGTACCTTCTGAAGATATTCTGTGTCCTCTGTACCCCAGTCCAATTCAACCTTCCGCTTTATGGCTCCTAAAAAAAAATTGGTTTAATGATACTGAATCAAAGAAACAAATGACCATGCTGTGAAGGAAAAAGCAAGATTCAGACAGAAGCAAGATGAAAAGCATAAATATTACAATTTATGAACATTTTGAAAATATACATAATTTCATAAGATTTTAACTTAAAAACATTTTAGCAACCTTTCTTCCCCCTTCTCCCCCCACCCCATCTCCAACAAAAAAAAAGCTGCAGCTAAATTAAACACTACAACCTGGGAACATTTTTACATTTAAAAGAAAAAAAATCAGACATGATGAATAAAAGAGAACATAATACAGAGGGACTATTATTGAATAAAAGTAATCTCCATTTATATTTATCCCATAAATATTCAACAACTGGGAAGGAAATCAGTAAAAATATCACCAAACTGACAAAAGACACAAAAGCCTGAAAGTAGTAAAAGAAAGATGTAAAGAAAATTTAATTGCAGTGCAGGACAAGTGCTGGCATGAAAGGCTGGTTAGACAAAGATCATTAAGATAAATTATTAATATTTATTTGTATTACAGCAGCACCCAGAGGCTACAATCAGAATCAGAGTCCCTCTGTGCAAAGTGCTGTATGGATGCCCAAAACTGCTTACCTTCAAATATCCTTATCTTGTAATCAGGTGTGTTGGCAAACACTAATTCATGCTAATTGATTATTTTGATGTCAGCAGGGTTTTGTATGGGTCTGCCCCCGCAGAGAGTGGGGCCTAACTGAAGTCAAATAACTACAAATGGGTGGAGCAAAGCATCGGAAGAAATGCCGGATGGTGGATGAGGGTAAGAGAAAGGACACAAAAGGTTCCATAGCCTAGCTATGTGCACAGAAAGAGAGTTTTGAATAACTTACAAATACATTAAAATACAAATAGACAAATCAAATCCATTTCAGACTTCCTTCAGGGTAGGGACTGTGGCTCATTATCGTGTAGGTGCTGTACAAAACACACTGGGGCTTCTAGATCCACTGAATATAAACAAAAATTATAATGATAGATAATAATTTGTCCTAATAATCTTCATGAGGCTCATTGTTGCATTCCAGTCCTCATCCAGCTTTGCAGTTCTGTGTCTTTCCATCTTTCTTTTACTCCTTTCATACTTCTGCTTCCTTTGTTTGATATTATTCTTCATGATTTCTGCTCTTGTTGTTACATAAATATTCATAAAATTATGCACAGCTGTTCTCCTGCATAAAACTACGGACAATACTTAGCTCACGTTCAGGGGAAACAATACGATAGCTGGATGGAGTTTAAAAAGTGGAGGGAAACACTTAGTAGAGAAAGAAAGATAAGTGTTGTTCTGATTAAACCATTAAATGTCAGTTCTGACAATCATGGACCCATATCCCACAGCTCTCAGGTACCATATCCTCATCTTCAGCAAACACAACCTAAGATTACAATGTTTAATTGCTTACTGTGTATAGTTGCCAAGTTCAAAGTAGCTAAAGTGACATTTTTGGGAGTGTTAACATGCAAGGTTTTTCTGGTTCAAACTCTCTCTCTCTAATAAGAAATTAATGCTAATACTTCTATGGATCTTAAGGTAGGCTGCTATCAATAGTCCCATTTTACAAAAGGGAAATGGAGGCAAAAAGAGGTGGCATGACTGTTTTAAAGTCGCACATTGACTTAACACCAGAACTGAGACTGGAACCCAGTCAGGGGCGCTGGAACAATTTGTATAGTGGGAGTGTGGAGAGCCATTGAACCCAACTGTAAACCTTGTACATGACAGAAACCACTTCAAGCCAGGGAGAGCAGCAGCACTCCCCAGCACCCTTAGTTCCAGCACCAATTAACACAGTGGTCCTGACCTGGAGTCTTCTACATCAGCCACAAGACTATCTTTTCCTTATCTGTCCCTGAAGTGTTTCCTTTCCTTCTTTTCTCTCTCACACCTGCTTTCTCTCTCCCCTGCCCCCTTCCTCATTGTCTCTCTCTGACTTTTCTCCCCCAATCTTTCACACTGGCCCTCTTCTCACAACGGTCCAATCCCTCCCCACTCCTTTTCGTCAACACTTTCTCTCCCAAATTTCTTAGTAATTTCATTGATCCTGTCTCCCTCATATCATGGCTGCTCCCTTGGGATTAGAGCTAAGTAGTAGCAGTGCCGGCCTCCTATTCCTCCCCACTGCATCACACCAGAATCACAGTGGGGTGAGGGAGCCTGCAAAGAGAGCAGAGAGTAAAAGAGGGAGGAGTCACCAGGACAACGAAGGATGCTCAGGGCATGAGTCTAGGAAGAGCCAGGTCCAAGTCCCTGTTCCTCCACAGACTTCTTGTGTGACCTTGGGCAAATCACTTAGCATCTTGGTGACTTGGTTCCCCAACTGTACAACTGGGATAACAGCTCTTTCCAACCTCATCGGGGTGTTGTGAAGATAAATACAATCAAGACTGCAAGGCACTCAGATACTACAGTAACAGGGACCATACAAGTCCTGGGGGAATTCTGTGCGCCTGCAGAGAATGCCCCCCCTCCCCACAAATTTCCTGCGTTTCCCTACAGAAAATGGCAGGGAAGCAAAGGGAAGCCGCGCGAGGGTGGGGGGCAACCATGAGTGAAGTTTTTTGGTGGGGATTTCCCCCCTCCAAACAGAGGCGAGGCATGGGGGGCACACGGGGTTATGTGCCACTACCCCCAAGAGCAGAGCCGCCCAGCTGAAGGAGGCTGTGTCTCAGCTCCGCTGACTCTGCAGCTGAACACCTCCTCCTGGGTCCTAGTGCCAGTCGTGCTCCCCTTCTGTGTGCTGGGAGCCTTCCCGTTTTCTGTGCAGCACTGAGTGCCCATGGTGGGGCTGGGTAAGGGGGTGGGGAGAATAGGGCAGGGAGAGGGGAATGTGGAAGTGAGGGGTGGGGGATGGAGAAGAAAAGGGGATAGGGGAATCATGGGGGGGAAGTGGAAACCCGGCATGCGTGATCCCCTTGGCAGCAGCTGGGGCTCCCCCATTAAGCAGGCCCATCAAACCCTCATTCTGACAAGCCCTACGCGTGGACCCTTCCGATAAGCCCCCCACACCCAGACCCCCACCCCACTGAGCCCCAACCAGCTGCACCTGGACCCTCACCCCATCAAGCCCCACTCCCCCAGCACCCAGACCCTCCCACTGAGCCGCCCACACCCAGACCGCCACCCCCCCCCGCCAAGACCCCCCAAGCACCAACCACCTTTACCTGGATCCACTGCAGACTCCCATTGCCCCTGCACCAAGAACCCCCCAACGAGCTTCTGTGCATCCAGATCTCCCACTGAGTCTCCCGTATCCAGATTGCCCCACACAGAAATCTCTCATCCCACACCTGGATCCCTCCACACTAAGCCCCTCCTGCTGGACTGAGCCTGCCCACCCACACCTGGTGCAGAGGGGCATGACCCCGGGGTGTTTCTGGGGCAGGCCCACCTCTTGCACTGTGTCAGGGTCAGGTGCAGCCTCACTGCCGAGTCCCTGTACCGGGGGAGGTGGGGGCTTCAGGATGATCTCCTACCTCTATGCCGCCAGTGGCCTGTGCTCCCCACTGCCATGCTGGAGCCACAGTTATTTATTGACAAATAAAATTTGCAGAATTTTAGAATATTGTATGCATAATTTTTTGGCACAGAATTCCCTCAGGAGTAATAATAGAGGAGGAAAACTTAACTGACTGCTCAGAAACTCCAGGAGTAGCTTCTAGTAGTGAGGAAGAGGAGCTGAAGGGGAAACTTTGCTCATCTGGATTATGAGTCACATTTCAATTGGCAGAACTGAGACCACTACCCGCAGGGGGAAAGCACCTGATTGGATGTGTATGGCTGGTATGACTAAGAGTCTTTGTGTTTTCCATCTCAGCAAGAAAATACCAAGCCTGGTGGAAACAGAAGTGTGACAAGTTTAGCAATTGTCTTTATTTTCAGAGGCTTTGGGGTGAAATTCACCCCATTGCAAAGAGAGCCTATGCCTTCCACATGGTTTAAGGCACATATTCATGGCCTAAAAATAACTGAACTTGTATGTAGATGCTTAAATGGATCATCTATACTAGGATGACTGTCACCTCTTAGGTACTGTACACACACTTATTTCATAAAAGTCTTACAATTAAGCAATATGCAAAACGTTAACAGGATACTAACGCAAGTTTGATATGCTTAGTTAATAAAACAAAGAGGCAGCATGAATTGAACAAAGGACCACACAGCAGGAAATGTAGAGTAGCAAACAACAATTCACACCATTTTTTCTAAATACAGCTATTAAAACTACAGAAGGGTTGCCATTTAAAATCAACACGCATGCTCCATTTTTATGGAAAAGTTATAAATGAATTACACTCCATATATTAGAAAACATTGCTATTTGATAAATAAGTATAGGAATGCACTGACCAATTTTGTTTTAACTTCATCTGTTAGTAATTTTTCTCTTGGTAGACATGATGTACCCTGGACAAACATTTTTGATGTAATACTTTGAAATGTGTATGCTATCATGTAAACACTGGCGTTAAGTATTCGAAAAATAAAGAAAGATGTACTGCATTGCATGTGTTCCTTGTCAATCATCCAAATTAAGCAAGTATGCTATTTATCAGAGTGACAGTTATATTAAAAAAAATTAAGCAGAAAGAAAAAAGTACACACTGCACTCTGACACTGTAAACAAATCAAGCCTGCCACAGACATTTGCATCTTATCAAACTGAATCAAAAGATCAATCCAACTTTAGGCATTTTCCCTTTTAATTTAAATAGCCAATTAATTAATTATGAGAGGCCACCATACTTAAGGGAAACCTCACGGTGAAACACCAAATACCCAGTGTCTAACAGTTGTGAGAGTATTCTATTTCTTTTCAAAATGCTTACAGGGTATTCAGAGGTTTCTCATTTTCTAAAGGCTTATATAAATAACAATTCTGCAGGGAACATGATCCCTAGTTACGCAGAGTTAGCTAATCCTGAATGAACCATTTGTTAAAAAATGTTTAGTCTAATGAAAACATATAAAAAATTCTAAGTAGTGACAGTTGTCCTTAAATCAATAGCAAGTCTAGCCTATTTGGATGGTTTGCATGGTCTCTTGAATGGGTTACTAACAAGACCAGCTAATGCTGGCACCTTACATTTCAGAAATTCATCCACTACTGAGAATACCTAAAATAAGTCTAAAGATTTTTTTCTTGATGATCAATGAACACTTAATGAATTTTCAGGTACCATTACAGGAAGGATTCTACTGCTTTTTGGTGAACTTATTTTAAAAATCAACATGTCAGTCAATTATAAATGTAGTGAAATTCCCAAATAAAACCAAAACAAAACCACTGCTTTGCACAGCGAGCTGTACATAGTTGAATTCCTCTAATAACATCTGGAAGAAACATTACTTCTCATTAGCAGTCATGATATGCTATTCTTCATAGAAGTTTCAACTAGTGCTTCAGCTGCCTCATCTGAATGGTCCTGTTATGAGATATGCCTGCCCCGCACTGGACTGGAGGGGGTTAACCCCACGCTATGGGCTGAGGAAGCTACAGCCCCTCACACCTGCTGGGCATGCTCCGACTGGAACCACAGTATAAGAGGGAGCAGCTCAGGTCAGTCTGGGCTGACCTCTGATGAGAGCAGATGTGTGCTGCAAGCTCCTACTGGGAGAGTGCCGGAGCCACCAGATGCCGATGGCAGCCAGGATTGTGCCTCTACCAAACCCCAGCCGACTGCCGAGGCCAACGGAGATGAGGCAGTGATTGCGGAGGGATCCCCTGCGTTGGAAGAAGGGGTAGGAAGTGACCCTGGGAATGGTACGGTAGTGACGGGTGACCAAGACTCAGCAGCGAGATGTCAGTTCCCTGGGGCCTTGGATCAGGACCTGGTTGAGAAGAGTGGGCCTGGGCCCCTACCCCATCTGACCCGCCACCGACACTACCAACATGTGGGGAGGTGAATTGGGCCACCGGAGGCCACTAGACCTTACTGTCCTGAACCACTGGACAGCCCTACTGACTCTGGCCTTTGGACCATACTGCCCTGGGAAGAAGGGCAGCTACTTCGACTTTGGCCACTGGGCCTTATGGTCCTGAAGCCCAGGCCTGTCGTAGTGACTCAGGTCCTGGGGCCATACCACTCTTAGAGGCTGACAGGGTGTATCTGCCTATGATAGATCCAAACCTATATCATATAGACCTACTAAGTAGAGTTAACAAAAAGTATCATGAATAATTTAACTTATTTTTCCCAATTGGTTTTGTGCATTTTTGTGCCCTCAAAATGTTGCCCATCCAGCTTTTCCTGTATATCATGTCATGGCATGAAACTTCTCATTTGCAAAATGTTTGCCTTTGTGAGATTTCATACACAAATGCCAGGGTGGTATCATCTATGTTAGAACAACCATGAAATAATGTTTCATCCCTAGATTCTACAGCATATCAGTAGCAGCCTAAGCCTATGTGGACAGGTGCCTCACCTCTGGCCTCTAAAGATATGTGCCTAGTTCCTACATGTTTAGGTTAAATTATATATTTTAAATTAAATGCCTCTGCAGCAGCTTTCTGTGGTAACAAACCCATGATGCTAATGGTAAACCTGTCTCTTCACATCTAGTTGCTGCCACTTTACAACAAGTATGACTGAGATATCACTCTGTTTTGCCAATGTATAATGATTATTGTTATTGTTTCTCTTCATTGTATGCACATGCCTCAATCCAATGGAACATATGTCAAAAAGCAGATGCCCTTAGGACACTGAATAATGACCCAGGCAGAAGAAATCTCAAATCAGTGGCAATACAACATACTTCCTTTCAGATTGAAGTTAGGGCAGATGCCCTTAAGAAAAGGACACACCCGTGGATAGTATACTTGGTAAATAAGATGAAAAATAAAGTTTGCAGATATAGGCATCTAAGACAGGCACACTGATCTAAACATATTACTTTGAGGTAAGCCTCACACAGGAAAGGCCAGCAGGCCAGCAGTGATAATGCAGGAAGGAACACATACAATATATATTTGATGGGAAAAACACATGGAACGAATCAAACTGTTCCTGTTACTCTTTTAACTCTAAAAAGCAGACACACTTTGAAAAAATAAAATTTACCTCAACAGCCAAGTCTACACTAGAAACTTTTGCCAACATAGTAATGTTGCTTAGGGGTGCGATTTTACCAGCAAAAGCACTAGTGCAGACATAGTTATTCTGGTATGAGTGCTTTTGCCGGTATAGATTATTATGCTCATGGAACTGGGAAAAGCTATACCAGCAAAGACACTTTTTTGCCACTATAAACTGCATCTACACTAGGAGGATTTGCTGGTATAGCTAGACCCACAAATCATTTTCATGTAGACTAGGCTAAAGAAAGAAGTGTAACTACGACTTCTCCTTTAAAGAAACATAAAACAAACTAAATGACTTCTCTTAACCCTCCCTCTTGACCACTTGGGGTCCAATCTCAGCCAGCCAATGAACCAGAACCAATACCATGTAACTCATGGCTAATCAGAACCATGACAGACACTGAAGTTCAAATATTTGCTGCAACTTTTTGCAAACATCCTCATAGGGAATTTTTTTACATTAAGTTCATCAATATTTTTGTGTTGCTGTATTTTACCTCAGAGTGAGCAGCATTTCAGTGGTAAATGAAGCAACTGTTCTGTGGTAAATACATTTTTAATACTTTAAGATCATATCAGTTTGAAAAGTACTTACGTTTAGCAAATCCATCCCCTGGATAAATATATCTATTGTACACATCCATAATATACACCCTATGATCATCCATGAAGTCTCTCTCATGGCCATTCCCCTATAAGAAAATTTCAGTAGGTTAATCTTAGCAAGCAAACACAGTATTAAAGAATCTGTGAGCGTTAAGGAAATTAAGAATACAATGTTACAGTGTTTAATGTTCTAGGTACTTTTTCTTGTTTATATCCTTAAAGGTTATTCTGATGTTGTGAATAACAATACTTGCATCTCTATCTGAGGCTCCCCAGGTGCTTTACAAATATTACTGAAATTAGCATTACAATACTCCCTTGCACACAGGAAAACTAAGGAACTGAGCAGCCAATTTGCTCAGTGTCACAATGGAAGTCTGTACCCAAGCTAGGAATAAAAATCAGACCAAGTCCTAGGCTTTAACCACACTATGTTCCAGAAGCTTGTCAGCTACTGAGAATATGTAAAATGAGACCAGAGTTTTTTTGATAATCAATGAAATGTTGAAAAAGTTAATTAACTTTCAGGAAAGACTGCAAAAGTCATATCAATAAAATTTAATGAGAAACATATTACATTCTACCTTCTACCATTGTAAAGCCAGGAATCTCTATTGAAAGATTGGACTTTGGGGTAGGGAGAGGAATGGTAAAGGGAAAATCAGATTCTAATCATCATCTCCTTTTTCCACACTCTTGAATTCCAATATGATTTCAGTAACTGTCATCTGCACTCCTATCAGACATTATAAAACAATCTCTAATTAGTGGTTCACAAGATACCATATGTTAAATTATGTCAGAGTTGATGTAAGGAATGAAAGCAAGATGGTAATCAGAATGATTTGATTTCAAAGTATAAGAGTAAATCCATGAAAATAATATTTTCAGTATTTTTGTTGTGTAATTTAACATTTACTTGATAAAACTCTCTGAACAGTTGCAAAGTTGTATCTCTGCTGTGGTTCCCAGTCCTGGAGACACCCAAGAGAAAAAGAGCCATTACAACGCTAAAACTGGCTAGTACATGTGAAAGGGTGGTGGAGAGTACATGAATGCTCCACTGCATGTTTTTGTGCCACTGATATGGCCTGTTAGAGGTGGCTGAGCATGAACGCTTAATGCACTACTTCGTTACTCCCAGGCCCCAAAGAAGAAGGTAGTACAAAGATGGAGAACTAATGACAGTAAAGCTCTGGAGTGAGCCAAGTTCCCAAGGCTGATGGACTCAGAGGGTGCCCTGAGAGTAACGGAACTTCCTCATGACACTGGCAGATCTGCTCTTGTCTAGTGTGCTACCTCACATACTCCTTCCCCTAATGAAAGGGAAACACTGTAGGAGGGAATGATGTAGCCTATAATCTACAGATCACTGGCACAACAGCTATAAGGTCAGAGATTTCTTGAGAAGCATTTTAACGAGGAGCCTTGACACACTTTAAAAGATCCCTTCAGAAATACGAAGTAACAACATTACATAATCTATGGTCTTGTTTCATGGCCAATTTTAGCATGCAGATAAGAGACGTGCTGGCTGGAAGATAACATATCCTTCTAGATCATTATGTTTCATCATAGCAATGAAACTGCCTCAAAAGTGGATTAACACCACATTAAAATACTGTATACATTTCTGATTAAAAGCAGTTTTAGTACATTACCAGCTTTTCTAAAATAAATAACTTTTTATTGCTGAACAGTAAAGGTAATCAGTCTACACTATGGACTGATCAGGTTTATAAAACAAATCTACACAAAAAACTTTTTAGCCCCTTATTAGGATTTTGCTGAAAATCCTACTACCAGAGATGAGAGCTGTTCTCAGTACACACAATAAATCATTCCTTCTTTAGAAGGGGTGTATGTGTGTATGTATATATACTGTACTCCGTTAGCCTGAAGTCAGTCTCCCCGTTACAAGCATTGAAGGTCAAACTCATCTCCTGTAGAAGTTGCTGCAGTGATTATGCATGCTGAACTAATTATAATTCTCTTTAAGAGTCCCTTGTTTCTTATGGGATGCTGAGCAATTCTCAATGATTGTTAGGCTGCATCACTGTATGTAGACCAGAAAATATTTCTACATTCTAGCCACATGATGGAGCTACAACTCAGCTTAAATTTGCAATAGTGAACATTTTATTAAGGTAGCTTTATTGCCACAGTTAAGGAGCATAAAATATAATCAAACACCCGGGTTGTGCTGAGTAATTAATAATCAAACACAGTAAGTGATGATCCCATGATTTTCTATAACCAGTTATTCAGACCACAGCTGTCTTAATTTTTACTGACTAAAAGGATTTGTCTACACTGGCAATTAACAGCGTGGCAACTTTCTTGCTCAAGGGTGTGAAAAAACACCCCCCTGAGCACAGCAAGTTGCAGCACTGTAAAGCGCCAGTGTAAACAGTGCCACAGCACTGCGAACCGCGCTCCCTGCGCTGGGATCTATGCCCCTCATTGAGGTGGTTTTTTTAGAGCGCTGGGGGGAGCTGCGCCACAACCACACGAGGCACATTAAATCTGTGGGAAGGTAAACTAGTAGTAGTACATGGCACTGCTTTATCAAGGTATCTTTCTAAAGAGTAAGTTAATTACCTCTGGAGGGTTACCCTGGCTGCTGACTGATAGAGTAGCCAATGTGTCTGGTTTTCTCCATTCATTCTTTTTTCTTTGGCTTGTCGGATTTTTTGTTTTTTTGGCCAGGTTTGTGTTGTCAGCTTCATTCTGAGTTCACAGTATACTATTTTTAGATTACACTGAATTCCAGGGCCAAGAGTCTCTGCTTTAAAAAGTGAGGCTTTATTTTTCCACATGAAATGAAAACTTATCTTTATCCAAATGGGTGAAGCAAGTGAGAAGATGATGAAGGTTTACTGAGTATTTTGGGGGCCAGAAAAGGGGGAAGGGGAGAGATGACAATAACATTGCATAGATTATGGCTAGAAAAAAAAAAGAGTGCAGATCCCAGGGTTGAATCCCAGTACTATAATTGCTCAAGGGCCTGATCCAAAGAGTTGCTGAGAACCCACAACTCTCATTAAATAAAATGAGAAGGTTTGGGTGTACATGAGTTCTCAGAATCTGGCCCCAAGTTTGCCAGTAAACAAAGGGAAGACTGTATTAATCCAAATTTTGTTATTTGTTATCAATTATGGAACATTTTGTGTGTGTGTGTGACAGTGTAGCAGTTGCTTTTAAAATGGCAAAAACTATCTTACTGTTGAAAGTCGGTCAGCAAAACTTCCTCAGGTACACGCGTATATTTATATCCTTTCTCCACTGCACAGATCAATTTACAGTTTGCTGATACAATTCTTTTAGTTTGCTGAACACCCAATACAAACAATCCAAAGTGTCCTGCAGCAGAAAGTTTCTGATACATACTGCAAATGGCAAGTACAAATCTTTAGCAAAAGCGTTGTTTAAAGAGATGGCCTATTGCTAAAATGAGGACCTAAAGCCTGCTGGGTTTGGAGTTACAGAACGCACCAAAACATTCTCTTGGTGTAATTACATATTTACAAAAACTAACTTCACAATATGTTGATCCATGTATACCAAAAATAGCCTCCTTTAAGATAAGCTAGACATTTATCACCAACAACCACCTGGGATTTTTTTTTTTTTTTTAAAGATTAACCCTACTTTGTTCCCTAAAGGCCAGATGATTCCTGTTGGACCAATGGGTGAAGTAACTCTACACTGAGTCCCCAAACACTCAAAAGTAAGGACTATTAGCCAAGACATCACAGTTAACTGGAGGTGTCAAGATGGGTGGTCTCCTAGACATCTACAGCCACACTGTATTGATCGAATGTAAGAGACAAGGTGGGTGAGGTAATATCTTTTATTGGAAGTTGGTCCAATAAAAGATATTACTTCACACACCTTGTGTCTCTCATATCCTGGGACCAACAGGACTACAACAATGCTGCTAATAATAAATTGATCAAATGTATACAGAAATGCATCTGGAAATGCACTGATAGCCACTGCAGATGTCTAAGATTAGATATCATATGTTCCTCTTGATAGCTCCACTTAGTAATAATTGTTTGTAATAAGCCACTTGTAATAAAGCCTGGGGAGCGAGAGGAGCTTCAAAGCCTGAGCTCCAGCCTGAGCTGCAACTTCAAATTGCTGCCTACTGAGCTATTTTTAGAGCCCTACCAACGTGAGTGTGTTAACCTGGGCTGGAAGGCTCGCTGTGGAGACGTACCTAAGATGTACTTCCAAATACGTAAATAAGCGGGTTCAGATATAATACTAAAATTACAGTGCTTAGCTATGTTACACTCAGAATAAAGCAGGAGCCGTGCGCTTTTTGTTTTTAAGTCTGAAACAACAGAAGAAAGAGTTCATCCATCCTGTGCATACCTTAACCTGGTCAGCTTTTCTTTAGTTTACTGAATAAGAAATTTCTACTAGTGAAAATAAGTCTCCAGAGCACGTGCTTTGAAGAGAACTAAGAATAGCTTCATTCAGGAGCTCACTGTCAGGGATCAGAAGTACACTGGAAAGTTCCCCTTGCCAAAGAATAAAAGACATTACAGAGATCATTATAGAAAGCTGGGTCACAAGCTGCAAAAAGTAGCAAGAGAAGGGTTCATTCCTTTTGGCACTCCAACCACAAAAGAAAAAAACTAAGTGTCTCAGGTGAGAAAGTGTAAAGATTTCCTGAAAACCCTAAATGGATTATTAAAATCCTGATATCCTGACTAGTATCAAGTGAGATTTCTCTTTCTCTTAGGTATTCCTAATGCATCCATCACTGTAGTTATCTAGGTGCTGATTTGAATAAAGTTTTATTAAAAATGGTTACAAACAAGACAGAATATTCTCATATGCTACTGGACAGCATATGTCCTGACACAATTTATATGCTTGCCAAAGATTTTACCGGGGATATAATTCAGGAACAACATCCTGGTATCAAAACAATGTGTGCAGTGTTTAAATATGTCTTCAGGCAGGTAAGTGAGCATGCATCAAAAAGGTCTACGTTCTTCTGTGAAGCTTTCAACTATGTAAAGATTCTTGCAAATTCTTGCTCAAAGTAACTGTTTTGAGACTTACGACATCACAACACACACTGTATGTGTAACCATGTACTTCATGAAAGCCACTGTAGTCATATGTACTCTAATACTTTTCAAAAACCAAAATTTTACCTATGAATATTTTAATTTTAGGGGCTTTCATTAAAGACTCTGCCACTAGACCCAAATCATTACCTGGAACTAGGTATTCAAAAAAATGCTGTAAGCACTTCCACAAAAAGCAAAACAAGATGCCTTTTTCTTCTTCCCCATGTCATCTGCAATAAGCAGGAAAACATACACAGATCTAACAAAATTTCTCCACATAACTGGGGATGCTCCTTGTTGATTCTTCTTGAAAAGAGTTACGGTGAAATTTTTTTTTTCCTCTTCAGAGGAGCAAACAGGTGGCCTAGAGTCTCAAGAGGCAAAAAGTTGAAGCACGCTATTTCAATTTTTGCTTGAACTTACAAAAGCTTAAGGTTAATCATCCTTCTCATGCAAAACATTAGACCCTAACTCAGCAAAGCATTTGAGCATGTGTTTTAAGTAGGGCTGTCGATTAATCGCAATTAACTCACGCGATTAACTCAAAAAATTAATTGCAATTAATCGCAGTTTTAATCGAATTGTTAAACAATAGAATACCAACTGAAATTTATTAAATATTTTTGGATGTTTTTCTAATTTTCAAATATATTGATTTCAATTACAACACAGAATATAAAATGTACACTATCAGAGGGGTAGCCGTGTTAGTCTGGATCTGTAAAAAGCAACAAAGAGTCCTGTGGCACCTTAAAGACTAACAGATGTATTGGAGCAGAAGCTTTCGTGGGTGAATGTCATGCGTCTGACGAAGTGGGCATTCATCAATGAAAGCTTATGCTCCAATACATCTGTTAGTCTTTAAGGTGCCACAGGACTCTTTGTTGCTTTTTACAAAATGTACACTGCTCACTTCATATTATTATTTTTGATTACAAATATTTGCACTATAAAAATGATAAACAAAAGAAACTATTTTTCAATTCACCTCACACAAGTACTGTAGTGCAGTCTCTATCGTGAAAATGCAATTTACAAATGTAGATTTTTTTGTTACATAACAGCACTAAAAACAAAACAATGCAAAATTTTAGAGCCTACAAGTCCACTCAGTCCCAGTTCTCGTTCAGCCAGTCACTAAGACAAACAAGTTTGTTTACATTTATGGGACATAATATTGCCTGCTTCTTATTTACAATGTCACCAGAAAATGAGAATAGGCATTTGCATGGGACTTTTGTAGCTGGCACTGGAAGGTATTTACATGCCAGATATGCTAAACATTCATATGCCCCTTCATGCTTCGGCCACCATTCCAGAGGACATGCTTCCCTGCTGATGACGCTCGTTAAAAAAAAAAAAATGTATTAATTAAATTTGTGACTGAACTCCTTGGGGGAGAATTGTAGGTCTCCAGCTCTATATATTTCATGTTATAATAGTCTTGGATGATGACTCAGCACATGTTGTTCATTTTAAGAGCACTTTCGCTGCAGATTTGACAAAACACAAAGAAGGTACAATGTGAGATTTCTAAAGATGGCTACAGCATTCGACCCAAGGTTTAAAAATCTGAAGTGCCTTCCAGACTCTGAGAGGGATGAGGTGTGGAGCATGCCTTCAGAAGTCTTAAAAGAGCAACACTCCAATGCGGAAACTGCAGAACCCGAACCACCAAAAAAGAAAATCAACCTTCTGCTGGTGGCATCTGACTCAGATGATGAAAATGAACATGCATCGGTCTGCACTGCTTTGAATTGTTATCGAGCAGAACCTGTAATCAACATGGACCCATGTCCTCTGGAAATAGGACTAAGTGGACTTGTAGGTGCTAAAGTTTTACATTGTTTTATTTTTGAATGCAGTTATTTTTTGTACATAATTCTACATTTGTAAGTTCAACTTTCATGATAAAGAGACTGCACTACAGTACTTGTAATAGCAGAATTGAAAAATACCTTTTTTTTTTTACTGTGCAAATATTTGTAATAAAAAATAAATATAAAGTGTGCACTGTACACTTTGTATTCTGTTATAATTGAAATCAATATATTTGAAAATGTAGAAAACATCCAAAAATATTTAAATGGTATTCTATTACTGTTTAACAGTGCAATTAATCATGTGATGAATAGTGATTAATTTTTTAATCGAGATTAATTTTTTTAATCGCTTGACAGCCCTAGTTTTAAGTGCCATTGAAGTCAAGGGCCTTAAGCACATACTCAAGAGCATTAATGACTAGGGTTGGACTGCTGAATTGGGCCTCAATGAGCATGGATCCACTCCCTAGCTTACCTGAAATAATAATTCTAGAAAATCTGTTTAAAATGCAACTGATTTACAGTGAAAGTTCCATTTAAGTTACCACATGCAGGGAACGTGACAGAGTTAGATTTTCAGTATTGCCAACTCTCGTGATTTTATTGAAAGTCTTGTGATATTTGGTGTTTTTCTTAAAGCCCCCTAATGATATTTTCAGGCCTGACTCATGCTTTTCAATTTCCTGGCACTGGCAACACGGGTATAATTTTCTGAATCCTACTGACTATACAAATCAACTCTCTGGTTTCCCAGTTCTAAGGTTTAGCATGTACTGCTAAACTCATCCTCCAAAGCCAAATCCTGAGTTAATCAATACTTGTGGTCTGAAGAAAGCTGATTTGTTGATGCCTGCAGCAGGACACTTAGATTGGGCAGCAACAAAAAGTACTCCCTACTATGGATCTTAACTCAGTGGCTCAAAAGGATTTCTTATTAAAGTTTTGATTTAACGCACTGTGATACAAGAAAGCTAAATGATACATGAAGCTCGAGGAGCAAAGAGAAAAATAAAAAAAAACTTAGAAGCTAATCATAGAGGAGCAAACTTAGGTAAACAAATTTTTAGAACTAGATAGATAAGGATTAAAAATAGTTTATGCATGAAGAAAAAACTATAAAACAATTGGAAAACCTGACTGATTTGATTACTAAATATAATCTAGAGAAGATGCACAGTAATCAGCACTGAAGGAATCATCAACCAAACCTGAATCCCAATGGCACTTTGTCAGAAACCAGCACCCTATTGATTAGCAGACAAATGAATAGATAAGAGCAGGCTCTCCAATAACTTATTAAAAAAATGGGACTATATTTGTGTGTCAGTGAACTAAGAAATTATTTCTGTAATTATATAATATCAATTTAAGAAATATCAGGTCAGGTAATTAACTGAGTTATGGTGGAGTGCTTTGTGCCTACTATGCTACACGTTTATTTCCTAAATCCTTTCCAATTGAGGTTACCTTTGCATTCTGTAACTTACATTTTTACCGTAACAGTTAGAAAAATGGTATTTTTGACGATTTCTGCTTTTTGGTTAAACTTTTTTTTTTTTTTTTTTTTAACAGCACCGAACATGTGGACCACTCACCTGATGAGCATCCAGATCTATGATAGTGGCCTTAGACACTCCTTCTACTCTTTCAAATAGAAACTGGAATCATAGGTAGGTACAGAGGAAAGAGGAAAAAAAAACACTCCAGTTAGGAAAGTAGATAAGAGATTAGAATGGAAGCTTGATACTTGCATGGTACATCTCATTTTTGAACTGAATGCAGTGTATATATTTCTTATTTGCCAAAAATTAAGGGCTAGATATTTTTGAAACACTTTATTATGGAAACTTAACAATATGTGAAGGAATAATTACATAAAACAGAGAGATGGTTTTTTATGGTTTGAAAACAATTATCTTGAGAAGCTCATGGACCCAATACACAAAGAGAATTCATGCGTTTGCATCACATTATATACATGAACTACATTTATAGGCTAGCTTTTAGATTCAAATCTTATAATTGAAAAAACAAAGTTCCCACTTCTTGTGTTTAGAGCTGCAAGAGGTGATGCAGGTTATCACATCATCAATGGTTTACATTTCTAAAGGATTGTGTAGGATAAATATATTATCTGGTTTGTGATAATGACAGACTGAATGTACATAAAGAGCATCCCTCTCTCTCTCAAAAAAGTTGGAGAATGTTGTAGTAGGGATCAAACTCTATTTTACAAAGTCACTTTATAAACTAGTAGTGGAATTCATTAATTGCTATTCCATATGACTGAGAAAGCACACTAACATTTTTCAAAAATTCTTCGAGTCATAACAGTAACTACTGTTAACTAATGGATGGTAAAAATGTCTTTAGTACATGTACAAACTATGGAAGAGTTATAGTCTCCAATGTGCATTGGAATAGTTGGGAGCCCCAGGGCAGATTAAGAGATTTTTCAAATCAGTAAACTAACATCCAAAAGAAGTTAGGGCACTGCACCATATAGTGTACTGTATTTGTTTAAATCTTAACATTTTAATTATTTTTGGTAGTATTTTATAGCATGCTAGCAAATATTCTGTGATATACTTTGTAAGAGTAATTAAGTCTTAGTTACAGGAGGTCTTATTTCAGCCTCTACATATGGATGTTTGTTTATAGAACATACAATACTAAATATAATCAATTATTTCAAACTCTCTCCCCGCCCTTGTAAGGTTATTTTCGAAGACTTCACATTTTTTATCTAGGAAGACAAAATGCATTAAGTGTAAGATCCTGAGGGCGGATACCTGTGTCCACGCAAACTTCAGTAGAAATCAGTGGAGCCCCATGTGGGTGCCAGGTTCACCAATAGCAGAATCAGGACAGTTCCCACTAAAGATTTTAAGACAATTAACCTACGGTACTTTAAAAAGGATTTTTATTTTAAAGAAAGAATTGTAACAAACGGTATTGAGTCATATTTACCTGCAGGAATCTGATTCTGCAGCCCTTTTCCACAAAATTATTGCCCTCATCAGTAACAGTTATGCATGCATAAATGCTTCAGCATCAGTCCCTAGACTACTTTAATACTGATCCCTGTCTACAGACTGTTTTGTTTACTTCTGTTTATTAAGATGTAAGTTAGACTACCGATTTAAGAAATTTATGTTGATAATTTTTTTCATTTGTACAAACAGTAGAGAAAATTATTTTTAAATGTCCTACCTTAATAGCCAGTGTGATATCAGCATATGCACAAAATCCTCCACCTTTATCACTTGAACAGTGATGGAAGCCACCACCTAAACGTAAAAATGTAACTTTAAAGAAATACTAGACTAAAAAGCTAGATACTATAGAAAACACTGTCACTGCAAATGTTTGTTTGCTGTTTACTTAAGCAATGACCATCATTTTTTTAAATTGAACAGAGCATCTAAAACCCCTAACTCATTGTCCTGGTAGCATATCACATTCAATGTCATGTTCTATATATTTGGCCTATCAGGTCCCAAGATAAAGAAGCAGTATGTGTCCCAATCTGAAGTGATTTGGTCCCAGAACCTGGAGATCTTGCAACCATATGAAGAACTAGGCTCAAAGGAGATGTGTTCCCTACAATTATACATTATATTAGAACCCATGCCTTTGTAGTAAGGCACTTTGCATCCATGGCCTACCCACCAAGAGCCATGTGCTCTAGTTTAGAGTAAAGCAGGAGACCAATTCAACTCATCAAAGTGCAAAGGGTAAACCTACTTGAGGCAGTAACTGTGTAACAGGCATGCTAGAATACTACCTTCCTCTACCACAGTAATAACTTAATGAATTACCTAGGGGGGAAATGAAAACCCCCACAATGTACCCAATTAACTTGTGGGGTGGATGGGATGGGATGGGATGGGCAAGTTCTTCTCAAACTGAAAGTCAGGGGTCAGCAACAGCCCAAAACAAGAACTGTCACTGACTGTCAGTCAGTACAGCCAATGTACCCAAGGCCTTCCTACGTCCATGGGCTAATAAACTGTAGGATAGATGCAAAATATTGTTTTGAGTCAACACTAAGATCAGGAATGGATTTTAAGAGTTGCTCTTTAAAGATGTATATACCAAACATTCACCACATAGCATTATTTTTAATCACAAATACAATGCATTTTTATATAAAAATCCATAACACTTTACTGATAAACCAGCTACATATATCTGACCAACATAATTTCATTTGAATTTCCACGGAGCATGTCTGCCTTTGTTTGTTTTTTTCATACTGGATGTTTACTCTCTAGAGGATTATACTAAGAAACAATAGAAAGATGTGTCCAGAAGAATGAAAGAGGTAATATTTTATATTTACACATAACAAATTTGTTTTTACTCTCTCTCTTTCTGGAAGTACAAACTTGCTCAAATTCTTCTTTTTAAGACATGATGGCTGCCCAGATGCTCACTACGTTGGAGTTACCGTCTTTAGAATTATCATACAAACATATGAAAAAGGTGGGAAAAATCGAACATCTGTGACCTCTGTGAAATCCAAAAGCTAATTATAACTCTGACTATTCCTTCTACAGTCATTGACCTTCCTTCTTTTGCCATATTATGGGAAAGGATAGAAAGAAGGCCAGATTTATTTCCACTATACCCTTTATAATTTATTATTATTACAATTAAGTCTCTTTTTAAATGAAGTGATCTCAGTCATTCCAATTGACCTACTGCAAAACACCAAACAAATGGTTAAAAATACAAAAAATTCAAACCTACTGTAACTAAGCTCTCACTACAGCACATTTAAAAGATTTCTGTGGCTGGGAAAGACCAAAGATTCTTTGATTAAAGAAATGGATATTTCTGACTTCAGTGTAGTGTATCTCTTTCTGGAGTGCTCTTTTTTCTTCTGTGGCAGAATTATTGCACACGTATTTAGCAAAATAATGTAGTTAGGTGCCATTGCTATTTATTTACCTCATGATAGGATTTGCATGCAAATGTGCTGATAATTGATGGTTAGCAATGTAATGTATGTGCCCATAAAAAACATGTTGCATTTCTCAAATCATTAACTTTTATTTTTTCACATTGTAGATTCATCAAATGCATTAAATATTTCAGTTTTGTAGTGAAACAGAAATGGACATTGACAAAACAGGACAATGAAGTCCTGCAGTTGAGTTAAATGCAATATGGTCTCTATTTATTTGGGATGCTGTAGGGAAACCGCATTGCGGCAAGTTATGGAAATAAAAGAACTCTGAATCATGCTACAGTCAGAACGAATCTCTCAACAATTCTAATCTACGTTTAGTGTGTATTAAATGTCAATGATTTTTTAAGTTGGAACACTGAATGTCTATATAGGAATCTCTATATGTGAGTAGAAGGAATTTTCCTACAGCCCAGTAAAATTCCTCCAAAAAACCTGTGTTCTCCAAATGAGATGGAAAGAAATATTAATGTAAAGTGAAAACTCTGAATTTATTCCTCAAGAGATTTAAGTTTTAAATGTTTTTCCACTTTATTTTTGCCTTCTTCTGAAGCCTTCTGTACTGGCTACTGCTGTAGGCAGGATGCCAAACTAGACTGTGTCAGTGATCTCTATGTTCCTCTAAAATTTAGCAGATACTGTACATTAGTTTTCCAAGAAGGGTATAGTGAAATTGCTAACTTTCAGAAGTGCCATATTGTATTGTTATTAGTTTGGCAAGTATGGATACAAACTGTGTCCACAATGATTATCTTTCAATATAAGATGCGGAACAGAACACTGGAAGCAAATAACATTTTCTTATTCATAGTGTTTGTGCCCATAATTAAGATCCTCAACTTTCCCATCAAATATTTCATCTGAGTAAGTTTCAAACAATTTTATTATCTCACAGAAAGTACTATATCTTTTAAACCTTACTTTTTTAGGGAAAATGAATATATAATTTAAGTAATTAACAACAAATGATTTGTAAAACTTCTATTAAAATTTTATTATCTGACATATCTTTTTAAACTCATAGTCATCCTTGTCTGCAAACTAGGGACGAAATTTACCTATGTGTAGAGGGCCAGCACACTTTTTGCCTAGATTGCCTATGCATGACTTAAGTCCCTATCTATCTATCTTAGGTACTTACATGTCCCCCATTACTGTAGTATCTGAACGTCTTACAGCCTTTCATAAGGTTATCTCCTCACAAAACCCCTGTGCGGTGGGAAAATGCTATTATCTCCATTTACAGAGGGGAAACTGAAGCACAGAGAAAGTGCGTGCCCAAGGTTTCACACAATGTCATCAGTGGACCAAGGTCTTCTATGACCACAGTCAGTACTAATACCACTGGACCATCCTTCCTCTCCAGAATAGTGACTTAAGAGGTGCACAGGCCACGTGCTGACCTTGGAGTGAATTTCACACTAGGTGTTTGTTTAATAAGCAAGTGTAAAGCTTCCATGGTGCACTTAACACAGGATAATGATGACAGTGAACTATATAAAACCAAATTCAAGGTAATTAGAGATTTGATTATTACATGGCATTTGAAAAATTATTCTGGTAATAAATATGGATGCTCTTCCGGTTTTGAATTTTGTTATGATTTCAGTTGATAACCACATATAAATAAAACATACTATATTTCATTCTATATTGCCATTGAGGCGGTATTTGATGTTATGTGTTTGATTTTTTAAAATATGATTTAATGAAAATTTAAAAACCTATTGCAATAAATCATGTCATTTTTCTTCCAAATTCCACTTTGTCTTCCATAATTTCCAACATGTTCATTCCAAGAGCTTCTGTTGCTTCAGTCATGGTATCAAAGAGTTGAAAAATTAGGTTTTATCATGTAAATATTAAGATTTTTTCAATACCATACTGATATTGTCTACCTTTATTTAGTTAATAACAAAACAATTGGGATTTATCCCCACAAATTAGCATTCCATTGTTTGTTCTCTTTTCTTAGAAGAATCTGATTGTTTTGTTTTGTCACAAAACAGCAATATGGATTATAGTAGACTAGGAAACTAAAATTCTCTTCTGTAAAATTAATTTTCTTCTCAAATTCGTCTCTAAAAGTTATTTTTCTCTTCTCTAAAATTCTAAACTTAACATAACCTCTCTAAAATTAACTTTGGACATTTACATTTGAGGTAGGTATGGCTGTTATAAAACAGGGTACAGGTCACGTTGACAGGAAATAAATTATTTTTAAAGTAGTTGGTAAAACTTCATTTGGTTAATTACATTTGTACTTACCCACATTGATTGCCCAGCCTCTGTCAATGGCAAGCTTTCCTGCCTTTAAGAAAAATTTAAGAATTTCAGGAATGTGTAAACTATGGCATTTAGGTTTTTACACTATAAACCCCTCCCGTCCCCGTTAGGCATTTCTATGGTTCCCGCATAGTCTCTACAGATGTTGATTAAAGTCAGTGGAAGCTTTACCAAGTTTTACCAGAGCAAGGCATGCTGGAAGAAACCCTTTAACATGATGTCTATATTTCATTCTCTTGAGATTGTGCATCTAAAATTAACTGAACATGGACCCCTAGTAGCCAAACTGAAAAGTGCAGAAAATATGAAAAAATTGTTCAAATGGGTAAAACTTCCAAACATAACAGTACGAGTAAGAATAAATAGTGTTCAATCCTATTTGTATCATTCCAGTTTATATAACAACCCTCCCAACAACACGTTTAGAAGCTCTAAATAACTGCAAACATATTGATACACTTAAGGTTTCCAGTGAGAAAAACCTGCAATATGCAAAGTGTTGTGGGATTTTTTACAAAGTAACATTTATAATGTTGAGCATCATCAATCCTTTTCCTCAGATACCTGGAAATGGTGACCACTGCTCTTTGGCGTACCGAAATGACATTCAAAGAAGGGAAAGAATCAACAAGGGAAGGGCTCACTACGCTGGAATTAGGAAAACTTGAACTTTGAAAAGAAAAATGTGAAATATTATTAGCAAAGAGCAGGCAGCCTTAAAGGACCATTTCTGCTTTTGAAGGCAGACATTATTTTCTTTCACTACCCTGATGAGTGATAAATTATAGGTACTTCAAGTGTCAAATATTTTTAAAGGGCATATTACAATTTCTAATAAAATAAAATGATTTCCCAAAAATGATGGAATGAAAATTGCATTTGCAAGGGGAACTGGAAAGCTTCAAAGTGAGAAACAAGGAGCTCTTCCATCAGTAAGATTGGTCTTTGGATACCTCCAGAAGATTACTTAATATTTAAGAAACCAGTGGGGGGTGGGGGGCTATTTTACTACCCAAACACTGCCAATTTATCCAGATTAGATCTTGAGGAGGAATTATTGAATGGCAGGACCCACAAGTCACAGTGCTTCTCCACTACCTCCTCATTCAGTGTACTTCCCAGGTATTTATCATGAAAAAAAAAAAAAGTCCCTACAAAGTCAAAAACCGTCAGAGACTGCAAAAGGGACTAATGAAGTAGTAGTAACCCTGATGATAACACTAGCGACAGCACTGGCAGCAACAGAAGGCACATATTTTCTATTTCTGAATTCTTAAGAGCATGTGTACAGTTTAGGCCTTTATTTATTGCTCGATTAATTAAGTTTATGCAGGCAGACACTATGCTTTTTAGAAGTGGAATGATATTTCTATGATGAGAGCCAAAGAAGACTCGGAACATGGTGTAATGGAAATCGTGACCAAAAAATGGCCATTATTGTTATTTATTATTTGTATTACAGTAACAATAAGAGCCCCATTGCGCTAGACATTATACAAACACAACAGTCCCAGCCCCAAGAGCTTACAAAGTGAGCAAAGCTCTTCTAGATAGCCATATTTATGAATACCGAATAGACCGTTTTTGAAATGACATCAGCACTGGTCTCATCATGAAGAACTGTCTATAGCGATTCACATCACACAGCAGAGATCAGTGCAAGGCTTCCAGGTAGTGCGGCAGGACTAGCCAGAGGCGGTGACAGAGAGCCACTATAGCACTCAGAGGAAACCCACTACTAGAAAAATAAAAAGAGTTTTAAGCAGCATGGCAAGGGCCCTCTCACACTCATGGGTGAAGGGAATTATTTTTTCTTTCCCTGTAACACAAATGCTTAAAAACTACAGGCCAAATGCTATCCTCAACTATCCCTATGCCTTCCCATTGAAATCAACAAGGTTGCATGGATGTACCTGAGGCAGAATTTCACCCTGTTTGTCACTGACCAATTTGCAGGTAAGTATATTCAAGTTGCTTGTTTTAGATTTGAATGGGATCTAATAAAGAGGAAACTAAAGTCCACATACAGTTAAGTCTTCACCTCTCACATGTTGATCTACATTTGCCTTTTCCACTTTGGGCACTGGCAATAAATACTGAAGAAGTTACACTTGTTTCTACCTCAGCTACTTTTATCCATATTAATAAAAGGACACATCTCATAAGGGTTCCAAAATTTGGACAATGACTATCACTTTCCTTCTGCACTCCTTGTTAAGCAATCTTTTATGAATAATGTAAGTAAGGATAATATTCCAGATAGTATGCCTACTTTTTCCACTTTTCAAGGCAGCTTTGGGCCATCCAACAGCATTAGAAACTGTTACCAATACATTCAAGCGCCTTGATTTCCACCATCCCTTTTCCCCTAACTTATCCTTCTTTGATCTTTAAGAAAACACAGTGAAAGTCAGGATATAATTAAAGTGTAATGGGAAAAAGGAAATAGAAGTTGAAGACCAGAGAGGAGAAGGAAAGCTTACTGGGAGAACACAGTCAAAAAAGGGCAAGATATTTTTTGATGTTAAAAAGAAAGGCAGACCCCATACCCAATGATATCAAAACTAGGGCTGTTGATTAATCGCAGTTAACTCATGCCCCTTCACGCTTCGGCCACCATTCCAGAGGACCTGCTTCCATGCTGATGATGCTCGTTAAAAAAATAATGGATTAATTAAATTTGTGACTGAACTCCTTGGGGGAGAACTGTATGTCTCCTTTTCTGTTTTACCTGCATTCTGACATATATTTCATGTTATAGCAGTCTCGGATGATGACCCAGCACATGTTAATTTTAAGAACACTTTCACAGCAGATTTGACAAAACGCAAAGAAGGTACCAATGTGAGATTTCTACAAATAGCTACAGCACTCAACCCAAGGTTTAAGAATCTGAAGTGCTTTCCAAAATCTGATCGTTATTGAGCAGAACCCATCATCAGCATGGACACATGTCCTCTGGAATGGTGGCTGAAGCATGAGAATCTTTAGCGCATCTGGCACGTAAATATTTTGCGATACCGGCTACAACAGTGCCATGCGAACGCCTGTTCTCGCTTTCAGCTGACATTGTAAACAAGAAGTGGCAGCTTTATCTCCTGCAAACTGTAACTAAACTTGTTTGCCTGAGCGACTGGCTGAAGTAGGGCTCTAAAATTTTACATGATTTTATTTTTTTTGTACATAATTCTACATTTGTAAGTTTAACTTTCATGATAAAGAGATTGCACTACAGTACTTGTATTAGGTGAATTGAAAAATACTATTTCTTTTTGTTTTTTACAGTGCAAATAAATATGAAGTGAGCACTGTACACTGTGTATTCTGTGCTGCAATTGAAATCAATATATTTGAAAATGAGAAAACATCCAAAAATATTTAAATAAATGGTATTCTATTATTGTTTAGCAGCACGATTAATCACAATTAATTTTTTTAATTGCTTGACAGCCCTAATCAGAAGCCAACAACTTATAGCAGTACACAAATGTGGAGAGTACCACTGGCCCCAGCACTGCCTAGGTGACTTGCTAGTAGAAGCTGTCCATCCTATTCCACAACCCATGGCAGAAAGAAGAGGGAAATGGGACCTTTATTTTCAGGATGGGTGTAATCTCCACAGGAGAACCATGACCTCTTCTGCCACTTTTCCACCTTAGATTTTACATAAATTTCTAACATTCTCCTTTGCTAAATTTCCCAGTTTGCTACTTGATTTCATGATCTGCTATTGTTATTTAATTCTCATCTTCACCACCACGTTAGCAATGCTTCTGCCAAATGTATGTGTACGTATATAGATACCTATTTTAAATTGGTCAGAGTATTTTGTGTCATTCTGAAGATGTAAGTCACATCAGAAAGGATAAGCAATTATGCTGTTAAACTAGAAGTCCTGAAAATCATCAAACAGTTTTTGCAACACCATTTGAGCATGATTATGTAGAGAACAGATTCAAACTTTAGAAAATGCTTTAGATGTTTAATATCAATGACCAGTAAGTAAATGAATCTTTCACAAAGAGAATTAATTAAGATGCCATTATGTGCTTAAAATTAATTAAGTCATATTGTCAAAAGTGATTTCTGAATGCTCACAGCAGACAATCATACACGTTAGATTGTTGTCTGAGCCCACCCACCAGCTATCCATTCTACTTCTTTCCTGAATACCTCTTGATGACTGATTTCAACAACTTGCAGGAAACCAGAGATTCTTGACAAACAAAGATGACATTTCATTTGTGGAATTAGGGAAAGTAATTTGTACAGTTTACAGCACCAGTGAGCAGAAATTTTAACAAGGGAAGGCAATTTATTTTGTACATGTTTATAGAGTGCTTGGAAATATAGAGTTATATAAGTGCCAAATAGTATTATAAATAGTCCCTACACTGGACATAAAAATTTGAGCATTAACCTGGGAAGAAAAACATTTAAACATTTTGTGAATAAATGCTAAACAATACTGAAAGTAAGAATTCAAATACTATTTAATTTTATCTTATTAAATAAGCATGTGTAGAAAATTATAGCTGTTTCCCCACAATCATCTATAATTCATCTCAATAATAGGGGAGTTATAATGTCGCTAGTTCTGCCTTACTGTGATGGAATTTTTACAAAAAGGATACTGGCAATCTGCCCTAAAAATTAAAAACAGGAATAATTCTGATTATAATATTATTTGTATTGCAGTTGAATCTAGGGGCCACAACCAAGATCAGAGCCCCGTTGTGCAAGGCACTCTTACAAACATAACGAGATACTGTCTCTGCCCTGAAGACTTTACAAATCCGTGGCCCCAATCCTGCAATAATTTACGCACATGCTTAACTTTAAGTACATCAGCAGTCCTTTTGAACCCAACATGCATAAAGTTAAAGCATGTGTGTACGTTTTGGCAGGATTGGGAGTAAATTGGAAAGACAAAGAAAGGATGGGAGTAGAAACAGAGACACAGAGCGGAAAGACGACTTGCCCAAACAGACAGCAGGTCAGTGGCAGAGCAGTGAAGAAAGCACAGGTCTCCTGACTCTCAGTGCAGTGCCCTCGGTAATACTGCTTACATTTTTTAAAAATTTAAATTGACTTAAAAAAAAGTTAAGTGTAAGGGAGTTTAAAGCTATAACAGCATTTAAAAGAGAACTGGATAAATTCATGGAGGTTAAGTCCATTAATGGCTATTAGCCAGGATGGGTAAGGAATGGTGTCCCTAGCCTCTGTTTGTCAGAGGGTGGAGATGGATGGCAGGAGAGAGATCACTTGATCATTACCTGTTAGGTTCACTCCCTTTGGGGCACCTGGCATTGGCCAATGTCGGTAGACAGGATACTGGGCTAGATGGACCTTTGGTCTGACCCAGTACGGCCATTCTTATGTTTAAAGTCTACCTTGACTCGACAGGGAAAGCATTCTGACTTCAATGCGAGAACTACTGGATGAGGCTGAATGGATCAAAAAATAGGTAATGTGGATATAGAGTTCCCCATCTCTAGGCCACTGGGTCAAAGCCAGCCCAGGTTAGAAACCAAAAAAGGTAAGTACCTATCTTAAGGCTGTTTATCATTAGAATACGTAATTCTATCATTTTCTGAAGTTCTTTCAGTTACAGTTACTGCATTTGCAATGCAGACTAAAAATACATGGTGCCCTGTGCAGCCTGAACACTATGTTGTTATCGAATTCTAAGAACACTACATATTTTTCCCTCTGGCAAATGCTAATTTGAAGTATTTTTTCAACAGTAATTAATTAATAATACATTCACAATTAAATATTAATGACAAACTCCTCTGGGAACCTAACCAGGTTCATTAACATCAAAAAGAGCTTTCCCCATGACAGCTGCGGTAATTTCTTCTTGAGTATCTTTTAATGACTCAGACAACATTTCTTCAGAGCTATGGGCCAAATTTTGCACTAGGTTACATGTGCATAGGTCCCACTCACTTTCATGGGCACTATGTACATGCCTTTCAAGGATGTATAGCAGGGGTGGGCAAACTTTTTGGCCTGAGGGCCACATCTGAGTATGGAATTTGTATGGCAGGCCATGAATGCTCACGAAATTGGGGGTTGGGGTGCAGGAGGGCTCCGGCCAGGCGGTTCCTCGCCAATGGGAGCTGCGGAGGCAGCTCTTGGGGCGGGGACAGCGTGCGGAGCCCCCTGGCTGCCCCTTCGTGTCGGAACCAGAGGAGGGACATGCCGCTGCTTCCAGGAGCCATGCAGAGTGGGGCATGACCTCGACCCTGCTCCCCAGCTGCCACACCGGAGCAGGGCAAGCCCCAGACCCTGCTTCCCGGCTGGAGCTCGAAGGCTGGATTAAAATGTCTGGAGGGCCATATGTGGCCCCCGAGCCATAGTTTGCCCACCCCTGGTGTAAAGGGAGAATTTGGCCTTGTGTGCCATATTACTTCAAAAAGTCCAGTCTAAAGACACTACACTGTAGAAAACCAAGCAAGTCCTTTCCACAGCGCTAGTAGTTATGTGCCTTCACACCAGGAATGCTTCTTGCTATACAAGAATATGTTGCTATTCTTAAAACATGCATAAATCTGAACAACAAACACTTAATATAGTTTACTGCAAGCCCACTGATTGCTGTTAGCCTTGACAGACAATACTGCCACATAAACGAAAACACATGGGACAAGATATTTTACTCCATGAATTTTAAATTATAGCGGACACACCATTTTTATAGTGCAGTCTCCTTTCTTATGGTACTATCAACCCTTCTTTTGGGTACACAGCATTTTCCAAAGCTAGCAATGATGTACACAACATATAAAATAGATGTTTTTAACAGTATATTTTAATTAATTTTATTTACTTTTTGAACAAAGTGTGAAATTCATTTCCCATTTTGGGTGCTTTAAATGATACCCTCTTACCGCCTGTAGCAGAGGAGAATCTTGACTGGACAATGGGGAATGAGAGAAGCCCAAAAGGTATGCCTGGCAGGAAGAGAAGCTCTGCCACCCCCAATGGCAGTTCTCTGCTTAGCTGTTGGCTTGGCAAAAGGGTATGGAGGCTGATTGGCTGCTGGGTGCCTCCCGCCCCCCCCCCCCCATTTAAACTACACTAGGATTTTCAAAAGCCTCTACTCTCTGGTTAGTTGTCCCGCCCTCTGTCCCCTTAGTTGTAAATTAGGAGTTGTGCTGCTTATGATGCTACAGGTCAGCCTGATTGCCTGTTTTTATGGATCAGAAAGGGCCGGGTTCTAGTGGTAAACAAGACCCAGGATTGCACACTTGGACCATGCGCTCATTGGGGGGGGAGGGGTTGAGGGGGAAGGAGGACCTTGGGATCTAGGCAGACTGAGGTTCCCCCCCACCCAGCCTTGTGGCCTCTGTTACTCTACCCCTCCTTAAGCCTTTATATGTTATTTGCGTCTTCAATGAATCTTTGATGTTATTCATCAAGGGAAGAATTTGAAAAAAATGCATCTTGCTTTTAATGTACAGTCTGATTGCTGTGAAGTGCCTATTATCCCACTGATAGACAATTAACATAGATAACCTCTCAGTTTTGTGAAAATACTGCTGCTGCTTTACAATTCCCCTATAGCTTTGCAGCCTCCTCCACCTTTCATATCAGCTAGTAAGTTGCAATAGATCTTTTATTCTGATTTCTAGTGCTGAAAGAAAAAAAAGGAGTACACTGCTGAACCTCAAGACAATGCACTTCAATAGCTAACCTTAACATAATTCAGGAACAGCAATGTGGGATTCTGTACCATTCCATGGATCTTCATTGTAACAGCTAGTTTGGGAAGGGCAGGGGAGGGCAAAAATGCAGTAGATGCAGTGAAAATCTATTTGCCATCACATCAACTGTGAATTTAGATAAGATCATTTATTTTCAACTTATAAACTCGCTGCTACAGGTCTGTTCCTGTGAAAAGAGATATGGAATACCACTACGGTCTTGAAGCACTGCGGTTTGCTTTCTGAAATGTGCTTCTACTCTGACAAATATCATAGAAGGGTTCGATGGTTGTTGCCTCTCTGATTTCAGTATCAAAATGTGTTCAGTTTTGAATGAAAAAAATGTTTTTTCCCAACTACTAGCCCTGCAAACTCAGCCTTAGCTCAGAGTCTCAAGTGGGTTCTTTCCATCTGGCATATCACCGTCTGTAATAAAGGTTCTGTAGGACAAATTAAGCCCTCAGTGACACCTGTGCTACTCCACTGCCTGCAGTGAGGAAGAACAGATGTAACTAATTGGAACTTGGAAAACAATTCTGTTATGATTAAACAGAATACAGCTCACTCCATTTTAGCTGTGCTCCCGCTATAGTGTGAACAGCAGTAAAAAGCAGTAAAATCTTATTTTAATCACTAAAATGAGCAGATCTGAATTTCTGAATACACAAAATGAACAGTAAGAAGCTGTCATTTCCTCACTAGTTATATTTCAGACTAGAAACTCATTTTAAGCAGCACAAGAATTGTAAGAGCAGATGACATCCTGAGTAGGGTCAAAAATCTCCCCCTTCTTAGCAGCTGTTTCTCTTTTCATGCCCTCTCATCTTGATACAGCTGCTAGGTATTGCAATGTCATGCTGGATTTAGCCACTGTCTCTAGGACAGATCATTAACCCCACCGCCTGCCCTGGTCCAGTGTAGGATTAGTAAACCCACCCAATCACAGATCCATTGGTATATAAGCACAGACGGCTCTAAATTATAAAATCTATGACAAAAGGGCAATGGTTAAATTTTAAAAATGTAGTTCATTAATTCAAATTGATGAAAGACAGTAGAAAAAAGCATCAATAGCTTACCATTATTGTTCCTCCTGTTTGGGTTCTTAGAGGCTTCAGCACCTTTCTCTGAACAAGGAAATTGGGAAGAAAGAGAACTGGTGGAATTTCTGTAATTGTAGCCACTACAAATGACCACTACAGAAAAAAATAAAGAATAATTACGAATTAGTTTCTGAATAATTTACCTTATCTCCAAACTACTACTGTAATATTCTGTCACACAGTTACTATCTACTGAACAAAAGCACTTGGCTTTAACATACAGCATTTTCTCTCTACAAAAATACCAATGTCTATAATAACAATCATTAATATTGGCCTCTGAACAGCTTCCTTTCTTTTAGAGACCAGGAGGTCTCAAACTGCAATTTATGAGATACATTATGTTTCAGAAGTCAGATTTTGGATTCTTATGTCAAAGTCTGACAAAATTATTAATTGTTCAGTCATGTACAAATTTTAAATAGGCTAATAATGTTACAAAAACAACAGTGAAAATTCTTTAATGGTATTAATAGTTAGCTGTGCTTACTACATTGCTCAACCCTAAGGATCAAAAGAATACATCAAATAGATTTTAACTAAGAAGTGTAACACTTATTAATGAACATTTTATGTATATCTTAGCTTAAACAATGCATAATAATTTGATTATTTTCATGCAAGATCAGGTAAAATTTATTTTGCATATTAAACACTCCTGGAATATGTTTCAAGGCAAATGTTGTATTAAATAAGCAAGTAATCAAGAGAATGATTTGAAGAATTACTTCCAAAATACGTGATCTATTCTAGTGAAGAACTTGCTGATATTACTTCTAAGAATCCATACTAACAGTGTTAGGAGCTATACTATGTCTAAATATATTTCAAAACCTAAATCACAGCTAAGAATATATAACATCTGCATTTCAAGTTATTACTCAATATTTCATAAAGATATTCAGGTCAATAAACTGGAAACCTTTGCACAAGGATTTTGAGTGGATCCCACTCCCTGCAGCATAATGAAATTTAAAGAGATTCTGTACACCTCTGTGATTCTCTTATTTCACCAGTTGTGCAATTGCAACTGGTGGGTGAATTTTAACAAAAGAATAAAACCTATATGCTTATTTAGTCTCCTTAGGTATTCAAATTATGACCACTTATGGCCAAAACAGTTTAAAGGAAGACTGTAAGTATCATTTATTGGAGCAACTATGCATTAAGGTGTTTAAAACATAAAAAGTATATACATTGAGCACTGCTTACTTTGACAGCAGTTCACTTAAGAGTTTGTTATACTTTTATATTGAAAGAGATTTCAAAGACAACATATGGCTTATACCATATCGGAAACTGTTAAAGTTTCACAATAACAGCTGTCCATCATTAATACAATTACCTTCACTATCATCTTTTAATGTGGCAAGACTTTCTAAAATCTATTTAAAAGCTGTTGTAACTTCTGGTTGGTACTATAAATATAAAGAGCCAATTTCACCCCTAGTGCATCTTAAAATTTCACCCCAGTTCTGAATTTGGCCTAGTATAAAATCTGGTATCAAGCACTACAGACAGCTGGAAAATGTAAGAACATTTCACAAAAAAATTATGTTGATGTTTTCTGGCCAGCTCTATAAACACACTGTAACCCATGCGTAATAATACAATTTGTAATCTCCTCCACAATGTAATTTGGCCAAAGTAAAGTATAGCCTTACTATACCACCCCTTTCATTTGCACAGTGCCAGCTAAGGATAAAAGCATGAAACAGACCACAGCTACAACACTGCAAACATCTATTTACATGAACATTTAAAAAGAAAAGGGAAAAATGGGTCAGAAAAAGAAGAAATGGGGCACCGAAAAGTGTCAAATCAATTTATTATATAACAACAACAAATTTGGAATCATGATGCAATCATTCCAGCTTGGTTTTCTTATGACTACACAGATGACTCAAAGCTTTGCATTCACAGTTAAGGGCAGTTATAGAATGCTTTCAGATAATTAAAGCCCAAGAACTCTCAATGTTGGTATATGCTATATATGTTCATTTTATTCTAATTAACAGAATACTTGACTAGATATTTAGCGTAAGATAAACATAAATCATTAGAAAAGTTTTCAGTCCTGAAAGATACAGCTAAAACTGTGGAAAATATACATTTTATTGAAAGATAACAACAGTCAGGCAATTAGTGTCCTTGATCGTATTTTGACACAGTTCTGCTCAGATGTTTTTCTTGTTGCTTCCAAAATTGATTATCCTACCCTTCCCCCACTCCTCCTTCTCACAGTTATTAGCCGTGTGCATTAGAAACTGAAGAAAAGAATATACACCTCTACCACGATATAACGCGACCCAATATAACACGAATTGGGATATAATGCAGTAAAGCAGTGCTCCGGGGGTGGGGGAGGCTGCACACTCTGGGGGATCAAAGCAAGTTCAATATAACGCAGTTTCACCTATAACGCGGTAAGATTTTTTGGCTCCCGAGGACAGCGTTATATCGGGGTAGAGGTGTACCACTTAATAATTGTGTTTTATAGTACATGTTCATCATATTGAATGACTTTATCAGGCTAATAACCCTAAATATGAAACAATAAAACACATATAAATGGGAATGTCACCGACCCAACCATCTGCCCACCAGGTTTTGACCTGCCAAGGCACCTGTGGGTCATCCCTGAACTGGTTGCAAATAAGACAGGGTAATTGTGTGGCTAATCTTTTGAAATGGGGTTTTTCTAATGACCCGCGATGTATATGCGATCAACTTCAGACTATGTCATATAGCCTTACAAGCATCCTCTGACTTACTTTACTCTGTGGCCCAATTAATTTTTAAGTACTCTTCACCTGTTTTGGATGACTTATCCACAGAATCCTATTCGTAAAGCCAAAAATGGCATTTTTACCAAACATATTTTCATTTGTTTAGGATTAAATGGTTTTCACTTATGTTGACAGGATTTATCATTATGAGGTGAAGATATCTGTATGGGCTGGGCTAAACCCCCCCCACTAAGCTTGGGCATGTGGAATGCTTGCCTTCGTGAATGAGGATACCTGTACCAGCAACTTCGGCAGAACTGAAGCTTGCATTAAAAAAAGGGGGAAAGGGGGCTTCTAGACCAATACATAATTAAAAAGCTGACTTTCTGGATGCATGCCAAGGCAATGTCAGCTTCCTGAGTCTGCACACAGTTCCAGTACCTCTGCTGATATAGCTGTTCCCTAAATCTTTCATACCTACTAGGTACATGTAATTCTCTAGTAGGTGTCGATGAAGTGTTTGAAGCACTGTGTATTGGTTCAATGTACGCCATGCACTGCAGAATGGGCAGTATTTTATCATGTTTATCCACCATGCAAGGCTTCCCACTGCAACTACACATAGGAATGAAAAGGAGCTAAATTCTGCTTTCCTATGTGCTTTCTATAGGAGTTGAGCAATAGAATGGCACATTCCTTGTCAGACTTGTTTGTGGCTCCTATGCACAAATCTAACAAAAGAATTTGCTTCATAGCAAATAGCCATCGTTACAGTAGCTCCAGATAACTATGTTTAATAAGCCTGCTTCTAAAAGCAAATGGCTAACATAGGCAGCTATATGTTTGTCAAATATTTAACTGGACCTTGATCTTCCATAAGGTCTGAAAAGGAGCAGTAACGATAATTCTTTGTATCAATTTAACAGAGAGATTTTTACCCTCTGATTTTTGTAGACTTTTCTCACAAACCTTTAGGACAATATTGCTCAAGTTTGGATTTGCAATCCCAAAGCGGGTTACGAAGCCATGGTCTGGGGACCACATTTTCTATAGGCTAAGGTTTTTTGTGTGTTTTAAAATAATTGTTCTCATTATTTTTCTAGCACTTCTGGTTGCCAATATAACTTAAGTGTAAATGCTGCTGTTATAGCGCTGACTGAATGTATATCACTGAGTAAGCTGAAATTTTCCATATATACATACATTATATTTTTTAAATATGAAAATATCAAAATGTATAATGTCCTGAATGTAAGCACTGGCTCTGGTCATATTTGGCAGAATAGTTAAAACTTTTTATAAATATATTAATTTCATAAAATAAATAAATGATTATGTATTACACTGCAATGGAGGAGCTGGCTAAAACAACGCAAAAGATGTTGAGATAAGAGATACAAAAATATTCTGAGATATTTGATCATTGTCTGCAGCTTCAGGCCAGCCCTGCCAGGAATGTGAGGGCATCCAGATTCCCAGGCCAGCCAGCTCACTATGATGCTAGCTGGCCCAGAAATCTGAAAGCCCTGGAGTCCCCAGCATGTAACTACAGCTTTTGGGAGCAGAGCTGGGGAAAGAATTGATTTTTCCGTTCAGTCGGCAAACCAAAACAATCAGAGGCAATATTCAGTTTGGTTGGGAATTTGTCAGCAAATTGGAAATTGCTCTAGAGCCTGGTGATTAAGGCACTCATGTGTAAGGAAGGAGATGTGGATTCAAATGTTCCCTCTGCCTGATTCAGAGGATGGACTTGAATCCACATCTCCTACCTTCCAGGTGAATGCTTTATTCTCACATTCTTTCTCTGTGGCCCAATTAATTTTTAAGTATTTGTGCACAGCACAACAGTTTCACTAGGAGAGACTGAGACACACTCACCCTAGAAGAGAAAATATCTTGGTGGTTAGGGCCCTCACCTAGAAAAGGGGGACATCTGAGTTCAAGTCCTGCTCCAGAGTGGGCACTCAAACCTGATTCTCCCACATCCTAGGCAAGTGCCCTAACCAGCAAGATAAAGTTTATGAAGAGAGCAGAAAGACATGCATGCAGTTCGCTGATCCTGAAAAAATTTTCCCCAGCAAAACTACTGGGTCAAATGTGCAATAGTTTTGAGTTGACTAAAACTGCATTTTTCAGTGAATAAACTACTTCATCCAAAAAATGTCACCCAGCTACACATGGGAGCCCCAACAGCTGCTATTAGCAGCCGTGAAACTGATGAGAATGTCAATTTCACTCAGCAGCTGTTCCGGTTGGGGAGCAGATTTCATTTTATAAACACTGTGTCAGTGTTTCCAAAATGTGTGGGTTTTAGGCAGGGAGGGGAAGGATTGCTGGTTCACAGAATTTTTTTTAAAATTACATTCATTCTGATTTGGAACTAAATCAAATTTCAAAAATGCAAAATTTCCTGCAAATTGGAAATTCCATGTTTTGGCCGGCTCTACTTGACAGAGACTTCTTTTTACTCAGGGCCTCAGTCTTTTATTGAGGGGTGCATATTTTTATTAATTGACACTATCAAAATGCTTATATTTATTGTTCATGTGTCCCATATAAACTGAAAAATAATATTAAGATTAGAGGACTTCTTAGTGAAAGTTACACCTTTATGAAATACAACTTTACCTAGCCACAATTTTCAATTCATAAGGTTTTTCAGCTCAAGGGTCATCATTTCAAAGTGGCCCAGCCAGAATGAATGCTAATCACACAATGTTACTTTACTGTATGGCAATATTTGCAGGTTCACCCACTCTGCACCAATTTCTGAGTGTGGCAGATTTACACACACAACAGCTTGAAAGTGTCATAGTCATCACATACTGCACATGTACTTGCAAGCATAATTCCTGCTTTTTACAAGTGGAAAAGCATGCCACAATTTGAAAGTCTAACTCAGTAATCAACACTGGAGTAAGCACAGTAAACTTTCAATACCAATAAATTAAGCCTAATTTAGATGAATTGTTTCCATGTACTTATGGGGCAAGCTGTCTAATGTTCCTTTGAAGCCACAATTCTATCATGAAGAGACTTCCTATTATAAAAATAACTTAGTACCACATCAACATTACAAACAAAAGCACTAAGTGTACAGAAAAAATCAAAATGTAATTACAAAGGAAAAGTACAGAATAATAACGGATAAAATGATAATGATTTGCATACAACATGTAGCCAATGTATCACTGGTCACTCTAGCAAGACATCACAATTCAATGACTAAATAATGAATATTTTATATTCATAGTACTTTATGTGCATAGCAGAAGCGCAAAATGATTTACTGGATACCTCTTGAAAGCCCTCCAAGATATGGTTCTGTATGCATATAAAAAAATTAAAGAGAAATATATTCAAACATTTGGATATGGACATGGTAACTTGAGATAATTTAATTTTCCAAGCTGTCAATCGGTCAGAAATATCTGTCTTCATGACATCGCTCTTTATTAGTTTCTTCTGATGCGGAACAAAAGGACAGAGATTATATAGTAATCTTAGAAGTCACTGTACTTTCTGCATTAAGCTTATCTAGATAACATACGGTATTATAAATCAATACATGTAACTATTTCTTTGGTAGACATTTGTTCTCATTCAGTCATCATCAATTTTTTAATCCTATTTCCATCCCTTTATACACTGTACTTGTTGCATGTAACTCAGGAACTTGCCTCCAGTCAAAATGGGTCCTGTGTCCATAAGAGTAACAAACAGCAAGTTTCCCACAGACAGCAAACACTGCACTCAATGATGTGTCTTCATTTTTCTCTTATATGTTCTTGTGTGGTGACAAAGTGTACCTAACCCATTTTTATTTGCGTTGATAATGCTACAGGAATTT
>NW_020664790.1:76466-76881 GCF_002925995.2 Terrapene triunguis
ACCTTGCATACTACCTTGTGTGACAACTACAAACTGCCTTGTCTTCATTAGGGTTTTACTTTGTTTAACCACCCTTAGCTAACTCACATTATTTAAGACACAAGTTTTTGTCCTAGTGAAGACACAGCTAAGGCCCAATTTATTTTCATTAGTGCTGAGAACCTTTAATTCCAACTGAAATCAACAAGAATTGTGAGCATTCAGCTCCTCTGAAAATCAAGCACTAAAGTAATATTATACCTTTTTCTGGGGGGAAAAAGTGCTTCAGCTAAAAACTTCTGCAGAACCACTTGCTCCATAAGGGCTGCAGACCTACCACCAGATCTTGCCATTTCACAGTTGCACCTCTCATTTTGCAGGTTAGGCTGCAGGAGAGATCTGCATAGGTAGGATGGTAGCAATAGTTTTAGTTAAG
>NW_020664790.1:77281-113215 GCF_002925995.2 Terrapene triunguis
TCCATTATCTTCCCTGGCACAGAAGTTAAACTAACTGGTCTGTAGTTCCACTCTGAAAATATTTGAAAAACCTTGTTTTTAGGTTAAGACTTAAGAGTATAACGGCACGAGGTGCTGCGCTCTATTTCCAGTTCCTGCTATAGGAACTGAGATTGCAAATAACCTCCCAATATTTTCTCAACACCTGACTGGATTAGGCCCTGCATGAAGCCATAAGACCCCTGCCACATTTGCTGTGCAGTAAACAATGAATCATAGAAAGCTCAATAAGTGGGTCTCCAGGATAAGCATCGAGGCTTGTCAAAATTTCTCAAAATTCTACATTTTGACAAAAAAATTCATACATTTGGCATTTTGAAAAAAAGGGGGAAATATGAAATGATTATGAGTTCTTCCTCCCTGTTATTAACAATTCAGAACGAACTTTGCGCAAGACAGAGTGTTAGGGTGGTGTCTAATAAAGCAGTTTCAGGTAATGGAATTTCTTTTTTTTTTCTATTTACGAAACCTAGGAAATGCCATTAAAAAGCATGTTAAGAGAAGATTAAGACTGCATATGTAAGCGTTCAGAAGTCAAGATGTGGTAAAGTTAAACTTAGCAGCTTAACTCTACCCTCTTGTACTTCTACTTTACAGTATACTCTAATTTGCATGATTGCAGACCATTTCTCACATAATACAATGTCATCTTATGCAATATTTTCTACATTCGTCTAAGGTGTGCAATAAATGAGACAGGGTTGTCCAGAAGCCCTTATCGCATCTTGCATGTAGATAGCTTGAATTCTGGCATATGCAAAGTAATGCCCAGCACTATAAAATGTTGCATTTTTATCTGAAGTTATAGAGAAAAAATGTATATGATATTTATTGCATTCGTGAAATGCTATCTGCTCGTATAAGTAAGACCACCATACTGTACATGTACAAGAGACAGCTAAAACTGTGCATATAACGTTAATCTTAACATTTCTTGTCTTGAGTGATTAACCATTCACCCTTAACGTTCTCTTACTTTTTAAAAATGGGATTTTATTAATATTCTTAAGATAGAGGACAGTTTTTCTCAGTGATTCTTATGGAGCCAGATGCCAAAGTTATCTGACAAAGGCAGCTTATGTACTGATCAGTAAAGCAAATATCCACGTGACTAATGCCAGATGACCAAAGTTACAAAGCAAAAGCCTGAGTAGTAAAGCACACTAGACTGAACTAATGACAACCCCAGCCAATACCAAATGTGAGAGAATGCTTCCACCACCTTTCAGCATACATGTTTTACTTATCTATAATTAAGCCGCCTTCTTTAATTGAATTTCCATGTATATAGTCACACTACATTACCCTACAAATAATATTTTCTGCAGGAATTCCTAGCGATCTTAATTTGATAGCTATTTGCCCAAGAATCTAAGTGACAGTCAAAATCAATTAACTGATTTCAAGAACTTTTTATAAAAGTTAAGAAAAGTAAATAACCAATGACCATTACAAAAAGTTTGTCAGTTAACATCAAAAACCAATGTAAAAAAAAGTCAAGGTGAGAAAAAAAAATGATATATCAACAATGCTTATTAAAAACAGAGACAGTGAGAGCGTCATGATGACAGCTGCATGACCTGAGGGATTTTCATACAAAAATCTGTAGGAATTTGGAGCCACAGAGAAATAACTACTGCTGTCCATGGAACTGGCTAAAAGAAGTCTAAGGATATCTGAAGATGTTTATTGTTTTACCTTGTATTTATTTATTTATATATATATATATATATATATATATATATATATATGCAAATTACCCACAGTAAAGTTTCTGAAAGATTGTCATAATTTCATAGCAATAAAACAATGTGTGTTTGAACAACAAATATAGACAATGGAATTTTTTATACTGAATTGTATAATTGATTGCTCTCCATTTCCTATTGTAAATAACATGTGTTTCATAAAAGACATACATCAAACTAAAAATCAGAGCGTCTGGGACATTTTTTTTGTGTGCCAAGAATGACCAATTTGGGTTTCCACATACAAAAAGTTAATAAGTTTTTTTTGATAAACTTAACTTAATTTGTAATTATATAAATTGATCAATTGCTCTTACAGCCTAAGGTGTGGAACAGTCTATGTGTTATAACATTCCCAGAAGAACACCACCTTGCATTCCACTGACACACAAGCAAAAGAGTGATCCAGTTTGCACAGGTAATTTCTATCACAGTGTTCACTCACACGTGTTATTGTAAAACAGTAAATTGTTTCTATTTTGTGCATCCCAGAAGTGTAAGACTTATAGGGTGCCAAATATTTCTTAGGGTTATTGGTGCTTATTTCTTTTTGAAATTTCAGAGTGCTGATTTGAAGTAAATGGATAAAGTATTTCTTTATATAACACAAATGTTGGAGCAAGATGGATACAAATATTAAAGCTAAATTCTTCATAATTAATTTATTGCCTTAGGGACCTAAAGCCTTCCAGGAAGCACCTGAAAATCTCCAGGGTCACATTCTGCAACTAGAACTATGCTTTTACTAAAGGCTGTGAAGGAAAACCCATACATCTCTGGATAACTTTTCAGTTAAAGATATACAGATACTAAAAAGCATAATTATTCCACTTAAAAATTCAATTTACAAGAGTTCTTCCTGATCTGTCCCCTCAGTCCTATCTTATCTCCCCTCCAACTGCCCTTCAGCCTGTCTTCTCCCCATCAAAAGATCTTAGGTCAGCCTCTTCGGCTGCTACTAACACAGTGAATGTCCACCTGTCTCCCCACAGAAGTAGGAAATTTTCCAGGGGCTCTCTACCTCACCTTCAGTTTTGCTACAGCATTCTCATGACTGACACTCCACTCTGCATTCCGGGTAATATGAGCAGCTCTCATTGCTCATCAGAGCATGGGCTTAGATCTGCTGTTTGTAGATCTGTCCTTCACTTGTCTGAGTTAAAAGGAAGTCAAGCAGACTTTGTGTGGGCCTTTTCACACCAGACCTTAAAACTTTTACACTTTCAAACTGTAAGTCCTTCTAGCAAACTCCTACCAAGCAACCAAGAGAACATGGGACAGCTCACAAGTCATGCCTCTTGATTTCTATAGTTGCAGGAGCCATACAGACAGGAAGAGATGGTATGTAGAAAGATGCCATTATCCTGTGCATTCAGATGTGACAAGACTATTAGCCTAATGGAACTAGCCTTCTTTGTCCAAGACAAGTTTGAAAACCGTATTTGTTTTAGAGAGTAGGGGGCTATGAAGATAAGTGAATCTTTGTTTATCCTGAACCTGGTCAGGGCCATTGCTATCAGAAGTATTAATAGGAATTCATATGCAACCTTCCCTCACAAATAGATAGAGAACGTGTCTCCGTAACAATGTAACCTCTTTCCACAGCTTTGTGTGGAACACCACTACCTTTTGTTCAGGGGCATTGTGTACCGATATCTAGTATCTTGAGAAAGATACGGTCTACAACCTCCTGGCTCAGGGACAATTCATCTGACTCCACTAACAAACAGTTTAGCCAGTCTGTAACTATTTTTTCCTTTCTTGCTAGTTAGAGGACAAGGAGCACTCACTCCCAACACCAGTAGGGCTTCCCAGCACAGAAGGAATGTTCTGATACCCTCTGTTTGTAAATAAGGTGGCTTGCTTATCCATTTCCATTATGATTACCCTCTGGGATACTAGGCTTCTGAATGTCCTTAGTATATTTAGGACTGCACTTTCTCCCAGAACATTTATATGTAGCTATAGTTCCTAGACAAAGTACTCTGAGTGTGTAGCCTCCCAAGTAGGTTTTCAGACCCAAAACAGGAGTGACCCTGGTCACTACAGTTTGGAAGTCTATTTGTAATTGCAATTTCTCCCTGGACTGCCACCATGCCAGAGAGGTAAGGAGGTCAATTGTCAATCATGTATAAGGTGAGAGTCTGTAGCTTATGACTAAGGCTGCATGTCTGTCACAGAGGTCATGGAAGTCACGGATTCTGTGACTTTCCGTGATCTCTGTGACTTTTGCAGTGGCCAGCAGCATCAGTTTGGGTGTGTGGTAGGGGACTCAGGCTGGGGCAGGGAGTTGGGGTGCAGGGAGACGCTTACCTGGGGTGGGGAGCTCCCCAGCTCCCACCTGCACGTCCCTGCAGCAACTAGGCGGAGGGGCCAGGGGGATCTGCGTGCTGCCCACGCCCGCATGCGCCACCCCCACAGCTCCCATTGGCTGCAGTTCCCAGCCAATGGGAACTGCAGAGCTGACGTTTGTGGCAGGAGCAGAGTGTGGAGTCCTCCTGGCCGCCCCTCCACCTAGGAGTGCAGGGACATGCTGGTCGGAGCTGGGTAGGAAGCGTATCATCCCTGCCAACCCTCCCCTCTCCCAGCACCAGCAGGGGTCCTGGGTCGTGCGCCGCCACCCGCCCTACCCAGGCACCAGCGGGGATCCTGGGTCGCTGCCCGCCTCCCCTCCCCAGCACAGGTCCCAGGTTGCACGCTGCCGCCCACGTCCCCCCCAGCACCAGTGAAGGTCCTGAGCCGCCACCATCACCCCCAGCACCCGCAACACCCAGGCCCAAGTTTTAGTTAGGGGTATATAGTAAAAGTCATGGACAGGTTTTTGTTTTACTGCCCATGACTTTTACTAAAATACCCGTGACTAAAACATAGCCTTACTTTTCACCACTGAGACCTCAGAGTCCACTGAGGTCAATGACTGTAAAGCTGTCCTCCTCATAGGGATTAGGAAGACCTGTATGGCACTTAGAACCATGCTATGCACGTGGTGCCTCCTTTCTTGCCTCAAGAAATTATTTAATACATGTATGCTGGGTGGTCCTATGGAACCAAGGCTCAATAATGAGAGAAGCTCTGGTAAGAACAGAATCAATAAGGCATGAAGCATCAAGTGAGATTATAACAGGTGAGTCAAGAAGTTTAAAGATCAGTAGGAAGCAACATGAGTGACCAACATCACATGAGGAAGGGAGCCACTAGGCAGATGAATACAGTGCTCAAAAAATGAGATTTCAAGCCTGCTTTCATTGTCCAAAAGCAATGACGGCAAACTCAGAGCAGCTCCTTCTGAATTACAGCGTATAAGATCATTATTTTCTACTTACAAATACAGTTGGAGAGTTTCTAAATTCACATTCTATGTCATCTGTATTCATCTATCTCATTCTGTCCACAGCATCTTTTCTAGTACATTTTCAAAGAAAGATATTTCAACAAAAATAATCTTTTTACAATTAGAATAGTCAGTGAACCCTCTCTATTCAGTATTAATACGTAGCGATATCAACTGGCATTGTAAGCCTTCAAATACAGATGGCAGGCAAGATTGTAATTAAGGTCTCTCTCACCCTTGAGCACACTTTTGTCTCTCTATTCTTTTGTATTCCAGTGCTACATACGTCTCTTGAAGCCTCTTTTTTCAACAGACTGGCACAAAGAAATTCCTAAACAAATGCCTTCCTAAAATTACATAAAACCTAAACCCATTAAGCAATTATTATTTGTAGAAGAACAACTAGGTATAGTATATTCTGTTTTTAATGCTCTATTCAACATTTACTCTAACTACTATAGCACTTTATTCTAAAATAAAACAGAATTTACCCTTGTAAAGACTAGAACCCTAGAGCTATGGAGGAAATTAATTGTGTTTCAAATGTTACTAATTTCCTTATGCTCACTTAAATTTGCCAAAAAATCATTTTGCCTCGAGCACAAGAAAAAACAAAAATGAGTACAATTAGCAGGATGACTTCAACATGTTAAGTATGTTGCAGAAGAGAATAAGACACAACCAACCAGTTACATTAAGTCCATTCCAAGTGATAGAAGCATTCATGGTAAAGTCTACATTTGAGCCCTCTCCTTTGAGAGCAGCCCACCAAAAGTCTTCACTCCTGCACATTTCACTTGCCATTATGCAATGTCTCCTTTTTTTATTATTATGGAGTGTTCAAAGGTATGCAATAAAGATGTAGTTCCTTTGGGGGCTTGGATGCTATCAAACTACAAGGGCAAAACTCACTTTGTTTAAGTGACTGGAAAACCTAACATGAAAGTATTGCTTTTGATTATGTACATTTTAGGGTGACACGGCTGTAAAGCAAAACCAGCTCCCATAGTCTATGTAGCACCGTAGTCTCTCTCATCTTCCCTTCTTTATTTTGAGTCTTCCACCAGAGCCTTTAATCCTCTTCCCACACTTTCCGTGACAACGGTACATTTGTTTATCATGCTGAGGGGTAATCTACATTCTACACAAGATTATTCTATAATGAGGCTGGTAGTAGCCTGATTATCAATTGTTTTTAGGCTTATGAATTTTTCTGATATACTTAAAATACAACTCTATTTTGTCCATTATCTTTCATAAAAGTTTATTCCAAAATGCTTTACAGAGAAAAGATAGTTACAAAGTTAAAACAAAAAATTCTAGCAAAGGGATAAGGGGATTTAGAAGGCATTTTCAACTGGATTTTTTTTTAAAAAAAGGAAAGTCTAAGTTCAGAGCCAAAGAAAAGCTGTCCCAAATGCCAGGAGCTATGAATAAGAAACATCTTGTACCAACAGTGGCAGGACTATACGATGGGACAAACAGCAGGCCGGTGCTAAGCAAGCATACTGAACAGTGAGGTAAGCAGACATGTACATTGTCTACAAGGTAAAGCTAGGACAAATCCAGGGAGAGTTTTAGGGCTTGATCCTGCACCACTGTTGTCAATGAAAGCTTTGCCACAGACTTCAATGGGTGCAGTATCAGGCAGTTAAAAAAGAAGGGCAATTTTTAGCTGAATCCTAAGGGCCAGTGCACTTGTTTAAGGACAGGGGTGGGTTGGTCATGTCTTAATATTTAAAAAAAAAATTAAATCCAACTCTGATTCCAAAACCACCAAGCAATTAAATATTAAAAACACAGAGGGATCCTACAGGACAACTACATAGAAAAAAACAAGCATTCCTATGATTGTTCTTCCCTCCCCTTATCTCCCCTATGTCTGTTATCAATTGTGGTGTTGCTCTAAACCCTTTGGAAAGGAGGGACCCTGTCGCTGGTAAATTACATCACGCTCCTAGTCCTTTGGGTCGTATAATAAACAATGATAGCTCAAGTGAGAAAGGAGGAAGCGACATATTGGACATGCTGGAATCTGAAGAGCTCACGGGAAGCCAAAGGGAGAGGCTATGGTCATGGCAAGAGGGGAGGAAGGCACAGAGGAGGATTTTAGCCATGAAGCTAAGGCAGTGGAATACATGGGCAACATTGGAGAGGTAGCAAAAGCAGATTTTCAAAGGAGATGAGGGAAGAGAATACAACTTCAGAATCAAGGTTAGACAGAAAAGATAAATGGAAGGATTTATGTTGGCGGATGCTTCTGTCTCGGAGGCATTTATAAGACTTTTATCTACATTTCAAAAAGCCTACCAGAGAAGTTATAGGAGAACTTAATGAAGTTTTGCTTTGTTAGTAGTCATTCTGCATATATATATTACAGCATATAGCTGTCTTCTGTATATTTCAATTTTAGACTGACTACACCTGGGAAAGATATTGAAGGGAACCTGGAAACAACTATAAAAATGTATAAAAACAACAAGGAGTCCGGTGGCACCTTAAAGACTAACAGATTTATTTGGGCATAAGCTTTCATGGGTAAAAAACCTCACTTCTTCAGATTCTTCTCCATGCATCTGAAGAAGTGATTTTTTTTACCCACGAAAGCTTATGCCCAAATAAATCTGTTAGTCTTTAAGGTGTCACCAGACTCCTTGTTGTTTTTGTGGATACAGACTAACACGGCTACCTCCTGATATAAAAATGTATAGCACTCATTCTGCTGATCTGTATTTGTAGTATTAGTATAAATACTTGTATATATCTTAACATGCTTATATTGCTTAATTATTTAACAAATTTCAAATGACCTGGTTCAGTTGATTTTTTTTCTTTCTCCAGGACTGCATTAGCTCTTCTGTCCATAGCATCACACTGGGAGCTCATGTTCAGCTGATTATCCACTATGACCCTCAAATCTTTTTCAGAGTCCATGCTTCTCAGGATAGAATCCCCCATGCTGTAAATATGGCATACATTCTTTGTTCCCAGATACATACATTTACATTTATGCATATCAAAATGCATATTGTTTGCTTGCGCCCTGTTTACCAAGTGACCCAGCTCACTCTGAATCAGTGACTTGTCCTCTTCATTATTTACCAGTCCCCCAATTTTTGTATCATCTGCAAACTTTATTAGTGATAATTTTATGTTTTCTTTAGGTCAATGATAAAAAATGCAATCTCTGTGGGACCCCAGTGGAAACAGAGTTGCTTCATGATGATTCCCTGTTTGCAATTATATTTTGAGACTTCTCAGTTAGCCAGTTTTTAAGCCATTTAATGTGTGCCATGTTAATTTTATATTGTTCTAGATTTTTAATCAAAATGTTGTGTAGTACCAAGTCAAACACCTAAGAGAAGTCTAAGTATATTATAGCAACACTATTCCCTTTATCAATCAAATGTGTAATCTCATCAGAAAAGACATCAATTTAGCTTGACAGGAGCTAATTAATATTGATTTGCACTAATCATGGTGCCCTCCTTTCATCCTTTATTGATCAAGTCCTGTATCAGCCACTGCATTATTTTGACAGGGATTGATGTCAGGTTGATAGGCCTAAAACTACCCTTTTTAAAAATTGGTACAACATAGGCTTTTTCCCAGTCTTCTGAAACTTCCCCATTGCTCCAAGACTTATTGAAGGTCAACATTAATGGTCCAGTGAGCTCCTAGGCCAGCCCTTTTAAAACTCTTGCATGCAAATTATCTGGACCTGTTGATTTAAAAATGTCTAGCTTTAATAGCTTCTGTTTAACACCCTCCAGAGTTAAAAGTGGAATAGAAAGAGTGTTATCACTATATGGTATCATCTGTTTTTTCCCCAAATACAGAACAGAAATATTCTAGTCTAGATTATGTTTAGATCTCATTTATGCTGTCACTTATTGCTAGGAAAGGAAGGAAAATATTGTAGGATACAGTTAATAACAGTCTTAGTGGCACCATTGCTCAGTCACCCTTCACCTCAAGATATAGGCGCAGCCCTAATCTGTATCCAACGTAATCTCAAGATTACTGACAGCTTGTCAACTCTGCTGATGTAGAGACTTGACTTCCAGTACCAATTTCAACAATTATCACCGAACTTTTAAATGTTGTGCACTATGACAAATAGAGGTCTGACTCTGAAACAATAACTCTGAAAAAGAGTTAAAAAGTTAGAGGGAAAATCCAGAATATAGCTCTGGTAAACTGCTGAACTGGAATTTGCTGATTCATTAATAACAGGCACTGACCAGGAAGAAGGAAGCAACATTATGCCAGTGGCAGGACATCTACTGCTTGAAATAAATTCCAAAAAGTGTATTTCAAAGATAACCAGTGGGTACAGCACCTTTAATTTATTCAGGTAGCGTCTTGTGTGGACAACCAACAGATCTTCTTCAGTAGCTTCTCGTGCTTGTACAATCAAGTCATCTGCAATTAGTTTTTCTTCTGAAACAGCAGGAAAAAAAAGGAGGAAGAAAAATTGTTATTCAGCATTGTTGAACTTTCCAATTTTTCTCTACAATTTTAGAATCTGGCTTGTAGGTGTTGGAGCTCCTACAGTACTTTGCATTACATGGACTTTTGATTCAAAGTGCTAATAAATGCTTCAAACACACACTCTACACAAGTTATTAATCACATATAAATAATATAACAAAATTGTTTATGGATAAAACTAAAATAATGATAAGAATTAAATAATGCTCATAGGCCACTTTATAATTTCAAAGTGCTAATTTCTTTGTTTAAACTGGAAAGGAAAGGTAGGCAGTGAAGGTTTTAGAATAGAAGACAGATGAGGCTAAACACCAGAATAAATATCCAAAGGGCACTCATAGTTTAAACATGGATACAATTTGAAAACTCTTGTCCTGGTATCAGCAATTATTCACCTTGATTCTTTAATATATTTTATTGCAAATTCCACAGTCGAGCACTGACATTTAATTCACTGAATCATCAGAGCAGGAAATGCCAAAATTCAAAGAATAATAATTACTTAGGGAGTTCTGATAAGAAGTGAACATCTAGGCTTAATTGGTACATTTAACATTGTCAAACCCCTATTGATATTTAATTTGCAGAAGCCTGGGAGCAATTACTTGCTCTCCATATTTGGTGGCCCATAGGCTTACATAAAATTAAGTTTTACCAGTACAAACTACACCTCTACCCCGATATAACGCGACCCGATATAACACGAATTCGAATATAACGCGGTAAAGCAGCGCTCCGGGGGGGGGCGGGGCTGCGCATTCTGGTGGATCAAAGCAAGTTCAATATAACGCGGTTTCACCTATAATGCAGTAAGATTTTTTGGCTCCCGAGGACAGCATTATATCGGGGTAGAGGTGTACTGCTTTCCTAAATATCATCCCAAGATGTCTGTACATGGAGATATATATATATATATATATGTGTGTGTGTGATATTTTTAACGCAAGCAGGAACATATGTGGATACATTTGCTGGACGGTATACCAAACTTCATTTCAGTGCATCAGAGATGACTAAGCAACACCCATGGTGGAGAACAGTTATGCATGCTTTATCTATGGTGATCAACTGTTAAAAGTATAACACCAGTGATCATCACATAATTGTTTATGCAGTGTTGCTGTAGCCATGTTGGTCCCAGGATATTAGAGAGACATGGTGGGTGAATTAATATCTTTTATTGGACCAACTTTTGTTGCTGAGAGAGACAAGCTTTCCAGCTTACACAGAGCTCTTCCCAGACCTGAAGAAGAGCTCTGTGTAAGCTCGAAAGCTTGTCTCTCTCACCAATAGAAGTTGGCCCAATAAAAGATATTACCTCACCTACCTTGTCTCTATAATTGTTTATATTATATAGTACCGGAGTATGTGTCTGCTGAGCAACTACACTTTGTGAAAAGCCTTCTTAATGCAGCTGCAAAAAGTGCAATCTGACGGATTTTGTTTCCACTGGCATAGTATAAAAGAATATCTGCAACAAAGTCTGCACTGGTAGAACTTTTGTGTTCCTACTGACCAAGGCTTGAAAAACCCACCTTGCCAATTCACCCAGCTCACGTAGAAATTTTTCCTAGATGAGCAGGGCCAAGGAGGCAACAACTTCTTCCCTGAAGGGAGAAGTAAGTATCAGAACAGAAAAGCCAAAATGCTTCTAGTAGTTTTCCAGTCAGGGGATGCAGGGAACAGACTGCTCCTTCTCTTCTACGAAATGGGAGAGGGGAGAAAAGAGACTGAACATAAGAATGGCCATACTGGGTCAAACCAAAGGTCCATCTAGCCCAGTATCCTGTCTACCGACAGTGGCCAATGCCAGGTGCCCCAGAGGGAGTGAACCCAACAGGCAATGATTAGGTGATCTTTCTCCTGCCATCCATCTCCACTCTCTGACAAACAGAGGCTAGGGACACCCCTTCCTAACCCATCCTGGCTAATATCCATTAACAGACTTAACCTCCATGAATTTATCCAGTTCTCTTTTAAACACTGTTATAGTCCTGGCCTTCACAACCTCCTCAGGCAACGAGTTCCACAAGTTGACTGTGCGCTGTGTGAAGAAGAACTTCCTTTTATTTGTTTTAAACCTGCTGCCCATTAATTTCATTTGGTGGCCCCTAGTTCTTGTATTATGGGAACAAGTAAATAACTTTTCCTTATTTACTTTCTCTACATCTGGGGCCATCAGTTTTTCCTTGAGGAACTGGAGAGTGAAGAGCAGAGGTGTCCACATGAAGAAGAGGAGCTGGAAGAAACACCAATGTGTCCAGAAGGGCAGCAACCTCAGAGGAGCGCAACAAAGGCAGAAGGCCCCAGCGTTCATTAATTGGGGGATAGAGGGGATGGAAGTCAAGATTCATTGATTGAAGAGGGGGACTGGGAAAGATCCCAGAATTAATTAACTGGGGAGAATATCAGAATGCATTTAATGCACCCCTGAGGGGAAGAATTTAATTCATGTGCAGAGGCAGAGTTGCTTTATTGACGGAAGAATGAATATGTGGCAATGTCAATGCAATAGGCATGGCTCTGGGTGGGCCACTGGCTTGGGCATGGTGTGTTTCACGGGTGTTTTTGACCTGGCCAAGTAATCTCAGTTCTCGGGTGAAAAAGTGTTGAAGTTTTACAAGCTCTGACTTTAATTCTTATATTTGAAATTCCCAACAGCATTTCTGCACAGAACTTTTCATCTGTGTAAACAGCAATATTAGTGCCTCTCAGCACTCTAATCTTTATGCCTCTATCAGATGACCTCAAAGCACTTTACAAACATTAATTATCACAACAATATTATGAAATAGTAAGGAATGGATATATGCAAGCCACAGTTAGTCTCCTTCTTCCTGAAATGTGATTTGCTACTTAATTTGAAATATATTAGGCTCCATCAGCAATCTCAAGAGTAAGTCAGATTCACACCATATATAATTTAATGCAGCAAGCTAGTCATTAAAACTTTTTTAGTGGTAAGAGTCAGGGTGGAATGTTCTCTCTTCTGCTATACTGTTCCAAAGAGAGATTGAAGCAACCAAAATGCTCCAGTTACATTCAGTCAGACTCAGTGCTTCCCCTTGGAAGTCAAGTATTTTACATGTTTACAAGGATCACAATGCATAAGAAAGATTTTTTTTTCATTCATTTCAGTAGAATTGTGGAGCCATCGTGCAGTTTTAGTTTCAGGATTAGCTTTAAAATAAATAGTAACTGGAACTGCAAAACAGCATCTGCTTCCAGTGTATAAAGACAACCTTTTATTAATTTATCTTCCCCTCTCATCACCTTGTAATCTAGTACTGATAGAAAACATTTAGTAATCAATTTGTAACCACAATGAACACTAAGTACATTAAATGTCAAAATGTTCATTACATCATTATGGTTTGAAAAACAGAACAGAGTCAGTTGGTAAAGTGGTCTTTTGTGGATAGGGGTCATCTGTGTCTGACAAGTGTTTGATAGTATATGTCAAAAGGCAGTCTCTCAGAATACATGTGTCAACTGGCATTAATTTGGCCTTCTTTCTGATAGTCTCAGAGAGACTAAAAATTAAATGGGTATCGAGATTGAACTCTAACAGATGTGGATGCAGCAGATCTGGTATACTTGCACTTTTTCATCCCGTATTGCACCTGTTCTGAGGATAAATAATTTACTGAGTACCAACAGGATGTTTTGTACTCTAAAAACATAGGGCCTTTGCCTTCTACACCTGAATCAGCACAAGAGTTCCCTGTTAGAGTCCAACAGTTCGATTCATAGTACTAACTTCACAGGTGATGCAATGTGAAAACAGACAAACATGTTTAAGATTCTCAAACAATTTTACGTTAATTTCTCTTTAAAATATGTAGCACAAACAGAATAGTTTATATGGTTTGTTATAAATGTTTTATTGGCATGAATTTGGGATCTTCTCTACCATATACAGTTTGTGAAGTACTTTGGCAGAATCTGAAAAATTCACTTGATCCTCTGTTATTGAAAAGTAGGGAACTTTCTGCAGTGACTGGAATTTTGCATGCGAAGCTACCATTAAAGAGATTCTAGCTTTTACGATTTGAAAATAACCTACTAATGCATTTCTGCCTTCATGAGTCTTTATACAGGCAGCTCCTGTACTTTTGCTGTTGCTCATAGTTTTGCCCAGCAGTGGGTCAGAATGAAATTAACCAACTAGTTATTTTTCCCACTGTTTTTCAAACCCAGTGGCGGAGTGAAACTGACAACCATTATGTGAGTTTCACTCTACATACACACAGCACCACAGAAATGCAGCCATAACTGGGGTGGAAAGTTCTTGGCAAAATATTGGTGGGGAAGAAAGTGCCAAGGACAGTGGAGCAAACCCATGCTTTAAAGAAAACTGCTGCGGTTTCTTTAATGTCCAAGCAGATCAGATAGAATCTCAGTTTTTAAATTCTCACTTGCAAGAGCTTCAACAGTTTAAAGTGCATGGACCTCAATTTACATAAGAAATGTTAAGGGCAAGTTAACCTTGCTGAGATTTAAGTTTGTGGTTTCACAGACACTAAAGTATTACAAAGAATTTAAAGTATTTAAAAAGAAAAAAGCATGGTTTGCCCAGAAAGTAAAAGCAAGACAGACAGTAATGTAGAGCAGCTATTGTCTATATTAGCAATAACTATAGTTAATTTTTATAGAGCCTGCATGCAATTACTTCTGTTCCATTTTCTTTGCACAAGTGTCAGTTTAACACTACTTAAACAAAAGTTGAATAATAAGTGTAACCTTGTCATTATGTTACCTTTCAAGAAATTGATTACTTTCCCCCATTTCCCTGCATCAAACGGATGTAGCTTCTCCAATCCCATAAATGTGATGTTGTAGTCTGGAGAATATACAATGGGCCAGCATGTTGGTGGAACTTCATGATACAGCTCAGTTCTGTGAGGCCTTAACGGGAAAAAAAAATAGAACCATCACTCTTCCTAACAATTGGTAAAGGAAAATCTAATGACCTCACCCCACGTTAAGCAGTGGGGCCATTGTCTGGCTTGTTGAGAACATAAGAATGGCCACACTGGGTCAGACCAATGGTCTTTCCAGTCCAGTATCTCGTATTCTGACAGTGGCCAACACCAGATGCTTCAAAGGGAATAAACAGAACAGGGCAATTATCAACTGATCCATCCCATCATCCAGTCCCAACATCTGGCAGTCAGAGACACAGGGACACCCAGAGCAAGGGGTTGCACCCATGACCATCTTGGCTAATAGTAACTGATGGACCTATCCTCCAGGAACTTATCTAATTCATTTTTGAATCCAGTTATAGCTTCTGCCTTCACAACACCACTGGCCAACAAGCTCCACAGGTTAACTGCATTGTGTGAAGAAGTACTTCCTTTTATTTTAAACCTGCTGCCTATTAATTGCATTGGGTGACCCCTGGTTCTTGTGTCATGTGAAGGAGTAAATAACAATTCCTTATTCACTTTCTCCATCCCATTCATGATTTTATAGGCCTCTAACATATCCCCCCATTGTCTCTTTTATAAAATGAATAGTCCCAGTCTTTTTAATCTCTCCGCATACGAAAGCTGTTCCATACCCTTAATCGTTTTTGTTGCCCTTCTCTGTACCTTTTCCCTTTTCTAATTTTTCTTTTTTCAGATGGGGCAATCAGAAGTGCATGCAGTATTCAAGGTTTGGGCATACCATGAACTTATATAGCGGCATTATGATATTTACTAGCCATCCCTTTCCTAATGGTTCCTAACATTCCATTAGTTTTTCTGTCATTGCACATTAAGCAGATGTTTTCAGAGAACTATCCACAATGACTCAGAGATTCTTTTTCTGAGTATTAATAGCTAATTTGGACCCCATCATTCTGTATGTATAGTTGGAATTATGTTTTCCAATATGCATTACTTTGTATTTATTAACATTGAATTTCATCTGCCATTTTGTTACCCAGTTACCCAGTTTTGTGAGATCCCTGTGTAACTCTCTGCAGTCAGCTCTGGACTTAACTATCTTGGGTAATTTTGAATCATCTGCAAACTTTGCCACCTGTTTCCCCCCTTTTCCAGATCATTTATGAATATGTTGAACAGCACTGGTCCCAGTACAGATCCCTGGGGGACACGACTATTTACCTCCCTCCATTCTAAAAACTGACCATTTATTCCTACCCATTGTTTCCTGTCTTTTAACCAGTTACTGATCCATGAGAGGACCTTTCCTCTTATCTCATGACTCCTTAACTTTGCTTAAGAGCCTTTCGTGATGGACCTTGTCAAAGGCTTTCTAAAAGTCCAAGTACACTATATCCACTGGATCACCCTTGTCTACATGTTTATTGACCCCTCAAAGAATTCTAATAAATTGGTGTGCCATGATTACCTTTTACAAAAGCCATGTTGACTCTTCCCCCAACAAATTGTGTTTCAGCTATGTGTCTGATAATGCTGTTCTCTACTATAGTTTCAACCAATTTGCCTAGTACTGAAGTTAGGCTTACCGGCCTGTAATTGCCAGCATCGCCTCTGAAGCCTTTATTAAAAATTGGCATCAAATTAGCTATCCTCCAGTCATCTGGTACAGAAGCTGATTTAAGTGATAGGTCAAATACCACAGTTAATAGTTCTGCAGTTTCATATTTGAATTCCTTCAGAACTCTCGGATGAATACCATCTGCTCCTGGTGACTTATTACTGTTTATTAATTAGTTCCAAAACCTTATCTCAGAGGCGATGCGTAGAGGAGTATGGAGGGTGTTAAGGGCCCCCCGGATTGGCCTGCTGGGGACAGGGGCTCTGTCCTTCTCTCCCTGTGCCTCCCCTCCAGCATGTTTGGCCACTTTCCCTGGCAGCCAGGCAGGGAGTGGAATGGAGCCACTTCTGCCTGAGAGAGCTGTGCGGGGAGGCTGCGGCTCCAGCTGTCATCTCCCCCACTCGGGTGGGAGACTGCTGGGAAAACCAAACATATGGTAACCCCCCCCCCCCCCCAAACCCTGCCACCCTCACTTCTGCATTGCTGCTGGCCATGGCGCTGGCTTTAGAGCTAAGTGCCCGGCCAGCAGGCTTCCCACCTCTGAAGGCAACAGCCCTGCCAACAGCAGGGCAGAAGTAAGTGTGGCAATCCCATGACCCCCGCCTGCAATAGCCTTGCAGCCTTCCCACCCTGACTGCCTTTTGGGTCTGGACCCCCACAGATTACAACACCGTGAAATTTCAGATGTAAACATCTGAAAACGTGATATTGACTCATTTTAAAAACCCCTGGCCATGAAATTGACCAAAATGGACTGTGAATTTGGTAGGGCCCTACTCATGTCCAATCACCTGAATTAAGCAGTATGTCAAAACACACAAAGAAGATGCAAATGATTATGTACATTAACTCATTCCAGCACTAAATTCAATTATTGACAAAACTGAGTTCCATTTCTACCTGTTCCACCCTTCTCCAAGTTAATTAAACACTAACCCATTTTAAATTTTAAAACTTAGGTCCAGTTTTTCACTTGACATAATCTAAAGTTTATTTTGATTTACTGGGCTCAAGTTTCAAAGTTTTGTTTCTAAATACAAGTCAAAATGTACTGTCCCTACACATTAAGTATATAAGTAAGGAAAGATGCCCAACCAAACCTAAAACTCTATGGAAATACAAAACACATTGGAAATTTAGGGTCCAAACTGTAATCTTGATTCACACAAAACTTCCACAGAGATTATTAGAAATTCTTCCTGAGTCAGGACTACAGAATAACGTTGTGATTGTTCTATTGTCTTTCATACAAACTGTACCTCTTGCAAAATTAAAAGAACATTTTTGTAAAATCACGCCTCAGTCTAAAAATATTTTACCTACTATAGTTAAAATTAATACCTACAATTCCTGGAGATAACAGGAAAAATATTGGGGGGGAAGGGGTTCTTTCCAGAATCGGACACCACTTTTTTATAATCAGTTCTCCCTTTTGTCTGTGTGGGTTATTTTTCACACAACAATGGAGAGAAATTAAACACACACAAAAACTCAGGAAAATATTATTATAATTCAGGATGGATTAAAATTCTTTTTTTTAAATGGATTTTTAATTTAAATTAATTGTTTATTTTTAAAAGAAAAGTATTTAAAATTAAATTTGAAATTATGGCAAACTAATGTTAAGGCCTAAACTTACTATATTCTTTTAAAATCATGTACATTAAATAAAGAAAATATTAAGCAATACACTTGCTGCCGAATTTTTAAAAAAAGTCAAATCACTGAACTGGTGAAAGTCACCAAGCTAAGCACCTGGAACCAAAGTTTGTTGAAGTGCTACAACCAGCTTTTGACAGTAGTAGAAAGAATATATTTTTCTTTTCAGTATATTCAACTAGTTTAGTTCAAAGACTAATTCATACAAAGTTAAGAAACCAAGTGGAAGCTTAAAAAGCATAAAAGCTTGTTTTCCTCTTCCTATCTATGAATAAAAACAAGGTGTGAGAGGATGAGATCTACTAATTCTAAAGTCTTGAAGGACACAGTGCCAGAAACAATCAGTTCAATTTACTAACCATGGTAATACCTGCGATTAATAAATTATTTATTTTCAACATGTTTTGAGAACTTAAATGTTTTGGATACAGAAGAAAAAAAGTAAGGCAGTTTGGTTTACTTAATAAAAACAATTTTAAAATGCTGGTTTTGTGCTTTTTTAATTGTATTCCAATTTCCATCCAATTGCAGTTTGGCACAAATCACAAATTAACCTAGTAAATAATAAATGCATCATTTGTCATTTTCTAACATAATAAAAAGGTAAAAATTAAGAATCTGAATAAATGTATGTTAAGCTATATACATTGCTTAAATAAATGTGTATAGATATGGTTATCCTCCTACTTAGCAAAATGAAGTACCAAATTTAGTGTCAAAGCTATATTTAGCTGCACATCAACTTGTTTTAAGGGTTACTGACTAATGAGATTCTACCTTTCTTCAGGAAAATAAGAAGTACAAATGGAAAAACGGATTAAAATCAATTATTTAAATAAAGTTTCCTGTTTGTTGATTTCAAATCATTATTAAAAATGGTGATTGAAATCAGTCCATCCTGCTGTAAAACCACAAAAATTGGTAAGGGTACTCTTGGGTTCTCCATAAATTACTTAAAGCGTTAGGAAGTGGGTGGGTCCTTAAGTTTGCATGTTTATTTCCAGTGTTACAAAGTATTATAAATGGCCTTGAAAATCACCAAAAATGTATTACATAATTTTCAGGAACAGGTGTAGTATCTGAAACTACTTTTAAGTCATTTTTAAAACTGATCACATTTCACCTTGACTACATCTATTAAAATAATGCCAAGAATAACAGCTAAGGGAAAGAGAGATTATGAGATGCGAGGAAAGATGGATGGTCAGATGAGCTACAATAATAGATAACCAACGGATGAAGCAGAGCAACGCAAAAAGGCTGTTCCATCAAGAGCTGTGCTGGAGACTGCGGTACAAAACAGTGAAGCTACCGTGAAGCAGGTCAGAGAAAAAAGGCTGATGTTGGACAAGTGGAGGAAACTGACTTGGGAGGTGAAACACAGAGACTCTGGAGCGACGGGTACTGCAGAAACAAGATGCTTGGCGTGGTCAAGGGGTGAAAGGCTGGTGCAGAGGAAGCTGGGAGGGGAGCAGCAAGGGACGGTCTCCCTGGGGCGGGACAGGTAAGGGGGAGGGTCGGGCAGGAGGCCGGCGCTTGGCGTCTCCTGTGCTCGTTCAAATCCCGCTGCCGTCACCTGCAAGGACGGTCCCTGTCAGGCTCCGCCCCCCGGGGCGATACAGGCCGGTGCCTGCCAGCCAGGCCAGGACCGGCTCTGAGCCAACCCCACCTGCCTGCGGGGCGGAGACAGCGACCATGGGGGCCCTGATGGGGCCTCGGCCGTGCAGCCAGGCCTGGAGCGCTGCAGCCCCCTCCCTCGGCCCGGGGTCTGCTCCCTCCCTCCCGGCGGCGCCACAACCACTGTCCCGGCTCAGGGAGCGAGGCCCCCGCCGCGCCGGGAGGGGCCCGGCCTGGCCCCGCCTGTCTAACAAGGCCCGGGCCAGCCTGGATCGCGTCAGCTACTCACATCCCCCCGGCCGCCTTCTGCCAGCCAGCGCTCCGCCGCGGGAGGGGCGGGGCCGAGCCGAGCGGAGCCGCCCCACACCGCGGGCGGGAGGAGGAGACACGAGTGGCCCGGCCCAGGACGGAGCGGGCGGCACTGGCTGGGCAAGGATGCGGGGAGGGACCCTGGGCTGGGGGGCAGGAGCTAGGAAAGGGGGGCTGGGCTGGGGGGAGGAGAGAGGGGGAGGGAGAAGTGAGGTGGAAGAGTCTCTTGCCCCAAGAAGAACAGGAGTATTTGTGGCACCTTAGAGATTAACACATTTATTTGAGCATAAGCTTTCATGGGCTACAGCCCACTTCTTCGGATGCATAGAATGGAACATATAGTGAGGACATGTACATACATACAGAGAACATGAACAGGTGGGAGTTGCCCAACCAACTCTAAGAGGCTAATTAATTAAGATGAACTGTTGTCAGCAGGAAAAAAAAAACTTTTGTAGTGATAATCAAGATACCCATTTAAGACAGTTTGACAAGAAGCTGTGAGGATACTTAACATGGGGGAAATAGATTCAATGTGTGAAATGGCTCAGCCATTCCCAGTCTCCATTTAAGCCTAAATTGATAGTATCTAGTTTGCATATCAATTCAAGTTCAGCAATTTCTCGTTGGAGTCTGTTTTTGAAGCTTTTCTGTTGCAAAATTGCCACCTTTAAATCTGTTACTGAATGGCCAGAGAGGTTGAAGTGTTCTCCTACTGGTTTTTGAATGTTATGATTCCTGATGTCAGATTTGTGTCCATTTATTCTTTTGCTTAGAGACTGTCCTGTTTGGCCAATGTACATGGCAGAGGGGCATTGCTGGCACATGATGGCATATATCACATTGGTAGATGTGCAGGTGAATGAGCCCCTGATGGTGTGGCTGATGTGATTAGGTCCTATGATGGTATCCCCTGAATAGATGTGTGGACAGAGTTGGCATCGGGCTTTGTTGCAAGGATAGGTTCCTGGATTAGTGTTTTTGGTCTGTGGTTGCTGGTGAGTATTTGCTTCAGGTTGGGGGGTTGTCTGTAAGTGAGGACAGGTCTGTCTCCCAAGATCTGTGGGAGTGAGGGATCATCTTTCAGGATAGGTTGTAGATCTTTGATGATGCGCTGGAGAGGTTTTAGTTGGGGGCTGAAGGTAACGGCTAGTGGCGTTCTGTTATTTTCTTTGTTGGGCCTGTCTTGTAGTAGGTGACTTCTGGGTACTCTTCTGGCTCTGTCAATCTGTTTTTTCACTTCAGCAGGTGGGTATTGTAGTTGTAAGAATGCTTGATAGAGATCTTGTAGGTGTTTGTCTCTGTCTGAGGGATTGGAGCAAATGCGGTTGTATCTTAGAGCTTGGCTGTAGACAATGGATCGTGTGGTGTGTCCTGGATGGAAGCTGGAGGCATGTAGATAAGTATAGCAGTCAGTAGGTTTCCAGTATAGGGTGGTGTTTATGTGACCATCGCTTATTAGCACTGTAGTGTCAAGGAAATGGACCACTTGTGTGGATTGGTCTAGGCTGAGGTTGATGGTGGGATGGAAATTGTTGAAATCATGGTGGAATTCCTCAAGGGCTTCTTTTCCATGGGTCCAGATGATGACGATGTCATCAATGTAGCGCAAGTAGAGTAGGGGCATTAGGGGACGAGAGTTAAGGAAGCGTTGTTCTAAGTCAACCATAAAAATGTTGGCATACGGTGGGGCCATGCGGGTACCCATAGCAGTACCACTGACTTGAAGGTATATATGGTCCCCAAATGTGAAATAGTTGTGGGTGAGGACAAAGTTGCAAAGTTCAGTCACCAGGTTTGCCGTGACATTATCGGGGATACTGTTCCTGATGGCTTGTAGTCCACCTTTTATGGCCCTGTCACAGAGCAAGGGCTGAGTGTAAAAGAGCTGAAAGGGGCCTGCAAATAGGTACAGCTGGAAAGGGTCGCACAGAGCTCACAGACCCACTCAGGCTGCCAGCAGAAGTTATGCTGCCCGTGCCTGTCATTCTACACACTAAGGCTGGATTTGCTCTGTACTTGGATGGGTGACTTTCCAAGCCATACTTTAAATGCTTCCTGTTGACAATTCAGTGGATGTCACCCTGAGTTACTACAGAATCAGTGGCCCTGCATGAGGTTAGAAGGCACTGTGCTGTCTTTCACATGAGATGTAACACAGAGGTCCTCACTATTTGTGGATATTATAATTCTTGACCAAATTGAAAGATAGATTATTACACTCTGCTACCCCTTCTTTTTTCTGTGCTAAGTTGTGTGGGTTGCTTGAGATGTTAGAAAGCTGCCATTTCACTGGTAGGTCAAATAATTGCTATACAACATATATGGATTTGAAGTGCTTTAGAACAAGAGGTGCAGAGGAGCAACTACAAATTGAACTCCAGAGTTAGCTCCCACCAGTACAGGCTATTGCACATTACTGGCGATTACCAGAGGCAGGGGACTTGATCTGATATGCCAATAGATAAGTGCAGCATAACAAATGCTATATATTTGTAAATGAATCATGGTAGTGTAGTACATCTCTGGCTGCACTCTCAACAATAGGGGTAGATCTCAGGCCTCTATTGTTAGATATGCTTTGCAGTGAGTCATTCCAGTAGCAAACAAGTTAGTTATCACAAACAATGTGTACAAATGGGATGAGAGAGACTCTAGCTTTATTATTTTTAATAAAGATTAAGTATTTTGTGAATGACTTCCACTTGGGTGTTCTGTGATTCATGGTTTATTACTTAAATTAAAAGGAAAAGAGGGGCTATATTGGTCCTTATCCATTGTGAGCCAGGTAGTCAAAGGAGAAGCAGCCCTGCATATGAATGCAAGCAGCTACAATTCAGCCAGCAGAGAGCAGTAGTGCTTTTGTTCACTGCCAGTATAAAATTACAAGCCATAGACAGTATTGAGGCTGTCACACATTGGGACATCAATGAATATGTTTGGTTAGGGTTTTTTTTAAAAGGCTCTCTTACACTTGAGAATCTATACCGGACTTTTAGTGGCACACAAGAATTATGAAAGATCAATTGAAGATGAAAGGTTACACTGTGAACTGGATTAAGGAAACTATAAAAGATCACAGAATAAAAGTAATTTATTTAATGTGATGAGAAGTAAAACCATATTAGGATTTTCGTAAGTATGTCAATTACCTACTGTGCATTTTTGATGTTGAATAAAGGCTTTATCCTTCCCAGATTTTCAATGACAGTTTTATAGCACTTTTCATCTGAGGATCTCAAAGTGCTTCACAATTTATAAATTTGTTAGGCAGATAAACAGATAAAGTTAATGACTTGCCAAAGATCACACAACATGTCAGTAGCAGATCCAGGAATAGAAACCAGGGGGGAAATCCTGATCCCATTGAAATCAATGGCAAAACTCCCATTTAATTCAGTGGATCCAGGATTTCACCCCATGAGCCTGATGACCAATTGCCTGCTCTTGCCCCCAGACCAACATTATTAATTTGCATGCATGCATGAGGTGCACATTTAATTGTTAGATTGAGGCCCCTTGGAAACTCAAGCCTTTCCTAATTTCAGAGCTACCTGATACATGAGAGAAAAAAATAACTTAATTTAGTGTAAAAAACCTCAACAAATTCTAACATGCACATAACTAATTTGTTCTGTACAAACACAGCTAATCAATAATACAGCCATGAACAACAGTCCAACTATGGCAACAGTATCCATTAAACCAAATGACTAACGTACAGATTTATCATTTTCTCGGTGGAAGAGAAATAATGTGCTTCCATGAGAGTGCTGGAGAATGTCTACCACTTTAAAATATCTTGGCTGTAACTTGATGTTTAGTTTTGTCAGATGCCTGGATTTCACCTTGGTATTTATTTAGCACCAGGAAACCATTATCCTATGAAAACATTTTATCCCGTTAACATTATTTTTTAATTATTATTTATTTTCATGTTGACCTCTTATGCACATGCTTCAGAACATTAGTTCATTCATATCTCCCTTTTATTTCTTATTAATTACTTTAATGTTTAGTGCTAATTAGGATTTGAGTGTTATTTGTTTTATTGGCTACATATGTAATTAATTTTTAACTGTTCTATTTTCATATAAATTAGCTTTCAAAATTAAATTAAGAACAAATTTACACTCAGGCTTATTTCTTTATTTAGTGAATTCTGTAAGTATATGGGGAAAAAACAGTTTGCCATTAATCATGCTCATCTGAACTACATCTTTACACAGACACCTTCCACACTTCTCAAAGCTGAAAGTTTTACTTAGCTCCCAACTTTTTCCAAAAAGTTACCTGGTGAAGGAATATCTCCCACAAATTCTGCTTAGCTATGAAATTCATTGGTTTTATTTTAATTTTTCCTTCTGCTCTGCTCCATTCCACAGTGGTCTGCATAGCTTTTTTTTTTTTTTTTTTTATAATCCCTAGGATTATCCACCAGCAGATCTGATAGCATGGAGAGGTCCTGGCAACAGTTCCCTCTTCTTTTGGTCTATCACTTGTGGCTATAACAGTGGCATTTCTAACACTACATACGGATCAGGGGGAGGTGTAGCAGCGGCTCTTTTGAACCACTCTAAGAACAGAACCCTCCATGAAGATGCAATTTCATACCTGCTCATACTTGCTGGAAGTTGGTTCTTTTTAGCTTCAGTGAGGGTATGAGAGGTAGTCAATAAATACATTAACCTTGAAAAAGACATACATTGTTTAACAAACTCCTCGGTTAGGAAGTTTTGCAATGAAGTTAACAATTCTCTACATTTCAATATGTATTTATACTTCAGGAATTTTGTAATTATGTATTATTTGTATTGCAGTAATGCCTAGGAGTCCCAGTTGTGAATTAGGCCCCATTGTGCTAGGCACTGTACAACCACACACTGTACAAAATATGGTCCCTGCTCTAAAGAGCTTACAATCTAAAGCCTCAAACACTTATGCACATGTTAACTTTAGTCCCATGGGACTACTCATGGTAGTATAATAATGACATATGTAAGTGTTTGCAGGATTGGGGCCTAAATTGTAATGGGTTCTTTTCATGTATGAAGGGAATAACTTACTGTTTAGGTAGCCCAAAAATATATCCATAGGAAATGGACTATGCAAGGATCACAGACAATGGACTTTTGGATTTCCTCCATGCTTCAATATTCCTCTCTAAATAGAATTTTCAAGACGAGAGAATTGGGAAACTACAAAGGAAGGTAAGTATAATCTCCAGTTTACCAATAAGGAAAGTGAGCTACGAATAAATTAAGCTAATAAGCAATTCAGCGGCAGAGCTGGGAACATAATCTAGGTCTCCTGTCTCCTAGGAGAACTGTATATACTTAGAAATAGAAACATCATGAATAACAGCACTACTGTCTGTAAAGCACTTTGGGATCCTTCAGGAAGGAGGGTGCCAGATACATGCTAAAAACAAGCAAATAGATGGATTGCAACCCAACTTGCACAGTATTCTGATGTAATTTGTCAAACTGATGTCTCTACCATCCATTCAGTTCTGCTTCTCGTGAGACACAGTGCAAGTTGAATAGTTTTGGATCACACTAGTAAAACATGGTAAAGGACTTCATTAATTACAATGTACTTGAAGGCACAGGCATATATCATGGTTATCATCAATAAGCATCAGCCTGTCTATTCTCAAGGTTTGGTCAGTTAAACATGCTTTCAAGTCAGTCATCTAGGAAATCACTCATTTCATACTGTAGATCACAAAAGACACATTAGAAGGAACATTTCACTTACAGAGAGGAATTATTTTGCTCACTTATGACCCCAACATTGCCAGTGTAGGCATACTCCTGTGTTTGCATGGAACCCCATCAAAGTCATTTCAGATTATATGTCTTGACTTCATCTATTGACTTCAAGGAGGCTTTGTATAAGCACAGGGTTCTATTTGCACAGATTCACTTGCATGATCTGAAATACCATTGTGATGGGATGCCTGCCCCAAGAACCCCTGGGCTCTAAGGGGTTAATAGAGCCCTTGGGAGACTGTGCAGGAGGTGGCCAATCAGAGAGAGGCTGCGAGGAACAGCCAATCAGGGCTGGGCTGGCCCATATAAGAAGGGCTGCAGACTCAGGGCTGAGCAGCTTCAGTTATTCCCTGGAGCTTGAGGAAGGAGGTGGACTAGCTGCCTTGCAGGCTTAAGGCAGCAAGCACCCTGAACAGAGCAATGCTGCAAGCAGAGACCCTGGGAACTAAAGGCAGCTCCTGATGGGTTGCAGGGATTTGTAGGCTGAGGCCCTGAGACAAGGGCAAAGAGAATTCTGGGGCTGTGGGGAAGTGGCCCAGGGAAATCTACTGAGGAGTCGGAGGGGGTACTGCAAGCAGCGGCCATCTACAGGGTCCCTGGGCCAGGACCCAGAATAGTGGATGGGTCTGGGTACCACCACTCGCCACTGAGGAAGTGGCTGGACTAAGGGACTGTGCCCTTCCCTGGAAGGGGGGAGCACAGAGTGCAGTACAGGCATAGGGCTGTGTCATGAAGAGGACACTGCGGTCCTGGGAGTGATGTGGGTCCCTGGAGCAAAAGTGATGGTTGCAAGATGCCACCAGAAGAGGGCACACTGGCTAGCAAAGCTGATTCCTGGGACATCCAGTAGGAGATGCTGCAGTGGGTGAGTCCCACCCCATCACAACCATCAAAAACAATCTTCTTGCTCCTGCAGATAGAAAAAATGACTAAAATTATGCATTGTAAGAGATAGCATGAGTTATGACCTCCTGAAAATATAAGGATGGCTCTGCCAATATCAAATCCATTCACTCTATCAATCCAACTTCCATATTATAATAGGATATAATAATATCAGTACTACTTTGATTTAATAACAATAGTGTTGGAAGACCAAAATCTTTCTTGGGAGATGACATGCTTTTGAAAGCATAATGAGCTCTATGAGACATCTTCATCAGCCTCTCAAACTCTCATAGTTTTAAAGTGTGGATCTCTGGGTTTTCAGTTAGGTGCATTAAGAGGGGTCTCAACTTCATTTGAAATATCAAGGTGACTGTCTGAGACAGTGGTTTGATCTGTTATGGCAAATTCCATAGCCGTCTGACATTTGGAATGATGTATCTCATAAACACTAATCCCTGCTAAAAACTATTCTTCTGTGTCATCTTCCCAACAGCCCACACATTTTTGTATTTTGGAGCAACTGGGCAATCTCATAGCAGTGCCAAATTAAGAATTGTTGCAATTGTGTAATTGTTTTCACCCATTATCTCTTTTCCAGCTGGAATTTGTCTAAATTGTGTTACTTTGAATGTCTCCCAATTGTATACACAACACAAAAAACTTCCTGCATCTGCCCTGATTTCTTTTTATTTTTTTCTCACCTTTTCTTTCTAAGTTTATTCCCCCATGTCCCCATTCATACCATGGCCTCCCATCAGCCCAACCTTCAGTTGAGTGACAGTATGAAAATATGAAACTGTTCTTGGTGGTTAGGCCTTCTAGAATTAGAGTAAATGGTTTACCTGTCAGCCTCCAAGTAACATGCCTGCATTAGGAATCCACTGTCAGAAATGACCCTTGGATTAATCACCACTTACTGGATACAGCACCTTATATTCATTCATCAAAACTCCATAGCAGAGCTGGGAGGTATACTAGGTAAGCACTGAAACACTCATTTTACATGAAAGAACCAAGTCAGAAAGCAGTCAAGTGTGTTATCGAAGTCACACAGCAAGCAAGTCTGTGGCAGATCCAGGAACAGAACCTAGGAGTCACGGTTTCCAATTTCATTCTCTAAACACTAGATAACACTGTCACAGTTCAGAGTAACTGCACCTGTACATCCCCTCCATGGTCCAGCAAGGACATCTACTGTGAGGCTTCTACCTCCCCAGCTGTAACCCCTCTTAGGCAGAGACATTCATCTCTCTTCCTCCTGACCGAGGTAATTCCAGGCTGCACAATTCCCTGCCAACACTGAATTCCCCAGCAAGTCAGACTGCCTTTTCCTCAGTGGCTATTAACAGTATAACAGAGTTAAGTTACAACACAGCCCTTTCTGGGCAAGCATATTTATTCTACAGGTAAATACGTTACAGAGAAAACATATAAACAATAAAAGAACCTACAAGCATGCTAATTAGCTTACCAGAGAGATCACCGTAACGCTAACAAGAGCTCTGGCTTGTGAATAGTCCTTCAAACCACATGTAGGTGTTTTTCTTGGTTACAAGTTCACAACACCTTTTGCTCAGAACAAGAAGTTGAGTTCCTCTTTTATACAGCCTAGGTCTTTGATCTGGGACTAGGTAATTCATAGACCAGTGGTTCTCAAACTGTGGGTCGGGACCCTGCATTGGGTTGAGACCCCATTGTAATGGGGTCACCAGGGCTGGCAGGGCCAAAGCCCGAGCCTGATGGCTTCAGCCCTGTGTGGTGGGGCTCAGGTTACAGGCCCCCCACTCAGGGCAGTGGGGCTCGGGCTTCGGCCCCCCCACCCAGAGCAATGAAGTTTGAGAACCCCCATCATAGACAGTGGGTTTCTCCTCAGGGCGTGGCTTCAAAAGGTTGGGTCCAAAAGTGGAAATTTGCATTCCCTAGGAAATCCACTCAACCAAAAGTTCATTCTTGTCTGGCCCATTGTTTAAAAGAGTCCTAACATAACATTTAAAAAGTGTTATTAAAGAGTTCATAGCATTTCCTGTGGTTTACACTAGCCATATCTTCCCCTTAAAGAAGTTGCATACAATTCCACAATAAAACATAAACATTTCCCTTTTTAATACATGAACTCCTAAGATACTTAAACATAATTCAATAAGGTTTGTCCAGGAAATTGTCATATCTGTTACAAACACTACCAGATTGCAGTACAAAAACTGGAAATGGAGTGATTTCAATAGACTTTATCATGCCCCTGAAACAGGTGCAGATCTCCTTTATATAGGAAGGGGGCCTAGTTAGCTGCAAAGCTTCATTCCCTTTCCTATGGACACAGAGGAAGGTGCTCTTCAGATCTGAGTGTGGAATACTTGAGAATGGCCCAATTTTTTTTTTTTTAAATTATGAGGTGTAAGAAACGTTCACAGGCTCAGGAGTTGTGTCCCCTTGAGCTCTATCAAAGGGAATTTATTGTAAAATTATCATAAATCTAGATTCTGGTATCGTTTTTTCATAGGGAGAACTACGTATAAAACATATGAAACATCTGTGTAGTAAATAAATATGCTATAAGTAATATAAGGGATAAAATAGCTTTTAAGGCAATATGAAGAAAGCAATGGGTTTTTAGATTACAATAGGATATTTTTTTCTGTAAAGCTTTTTCATAGCACATCATTACATGAATTTCCAAAGAAGCTTTAATTAAGCTTTTAGTGAACAACATCTTGGAAAACCATGCTACTTTAATCTCTTTGATCCTGAAAGCTTTTATCTATTATGTGGTGACATGATTGAGATCAGAAACCTATTTCTATGGTGTATAGATAATGTAAAATTATTGATTTCTATAATCCAGCAGGGCAGAAAAAGATCTGTTTTATATAGCTCAGAAGCTGCTGTAGATTTCATACCTTAGTATTGCACAAAGCTGCTGGAAATGCATAGTTTGGATGCTTCTCAAAGACATCATTACTCTTCTCATAGTCTCATCTTTACTTACAAGTAGCCTAAATCTGCCTCCCTTGTTGACATTCATCTAGCCTGAAATTCTCTATTTTCAAAATAATACAGCTTGATAGCACTACCTACCATTTTATGGCTTCAGGTTAGACCTCATTTTTCTTTTGAAAACTGCACTATTTCAACAAAATTTAGAATATACAAATCTCAGCTATGGTTTATCTAAAATAGAACTATAGCCAGTTTAGATTCCCTAAGATTAAGTCTCTGCTAAAGGCCCTGAGGAGACCATCTGATGAAGACAGAGTCATAAGATTTGATTTACTGCTTTACACTGTAAATCTCTGTTGAAAGCGAGACAGCTAAAATTGCTTCTAGTGGAATGAAATTCTTTCCAAATGAGCACAAGTTTTCAAATCAAGTGTTAATTTGCAAGTCACTTTACAAGCATGACTAGCTAGTTAATGGGGCGGTGGTATGCAAAGGAGGGAAATGGAATGAGTTTAATAAGACAAAATATGTACACACACACACACACACACACACATGTGTAACCTCTGATTTATCTGTCTTCATATAGATATACATGGTCAAACCTATTTAGAAATTTATATATGTTTCTAAGGGAAAGTCAGTATCAGTCACAGTGCGATACTGCAGTCTATAAAGCACTTTGGTATTCATCAGAATTAACGACATCATGTACAGAGTGTACTTTTTTTTTTTTTACTTTTAAGACATAGAAGATGCAAACAATAATACACAGTCAGATAAACTCAGTTGAACTGAAATTTGCTCCTCTTACCTCATAGTGCCTTTGCTAATAGTGAGCTATGTAATTCCTTTATTATGCATACAGAATAGGAAAAAGCTGATGAATTAAATAAAATACAACTTTTGTCTCCTATGTAAAATAGCTTCCTATTACTTCCAATGCTATATATTAAAACTTAGGTGATTGGTATACAGCAGGTATTGAAAATGTGGTAAAATTTTGGTAAAATATTCAAAAAGGACTACTGTTTCTTAATCTAAAAGATAAGGATTAAATTCTATATTCCAGAATTCCCTTTTTCCGTATAGCTTCAGAAGCATTTCGTATTCAGAAGGAAGTAATATACATCATACCCTTTGATCAAATCTTTGAAAAAATAAAAGGAAATGAACTTTTACAGTGCACTTCCAGCACCACCAAGAAGTGGTTTAGTAGAACCCCAATTGTATCAAACTGTGGGGAAAGAGAGATTCATTCAAATGTTTAGCCCAAACATTTTCTGAGAAAAGATTAACATGAACCACTGGAAAGATGTCTAGATACACATAACACATTTCTATGCAGTACAACGTTCTCTAGAAGGGATTTATACGATTTGAAGAGATACTACATCCCTTAAAAGATTACTGTCAAGGGTCTGAGGACACTCAGGCTTATGTTGGGGAGGATATGGCTCATACATTTCAAACCAATGTAAGAATCCTATCTGAAATGTAGATGTAACATATTAAGGCTATATGTTGTAAAGTATAAGGCAGAATTATACATAGCAATTACTTTACTGATTTAATAGATCAAAACCCAATACAAAAAGAACACTGAGGTGCATGAATTTTCTACTACCAGCATCTCAGATAACATTTGCAACTGAAATAAGAAAAATAAGTGGTTCAGGAAAGAATATGAAGTGCTGATGAAAACGAACACAACCACACAAAGTACACACATGAAATATTTTAAAATCCATTAACCATTTATTGAAAATTTTGTTATGAACTTATTTTTAGATTTATAAAAATGCACCCTTCAGAATATCTCAGGGAGATGTACAGTAATTTATGCAGAAACAATATCAACATTTAGTTGAGCAGTCAACATAAATAAAGAAACTAGCCCATGATTTTACAGCAATATATCACATTCCATTTGGCAAAAGCCTGTGTAAACAGATGGGGTTCACACCATGTGCTAAAAGTCACCACTCTTCAGTGTTTCAGACCAGTAAAGGAAATTAATTCCAGAGTCAAAAGCATTCCAGTTGAATTTCCCTATCAGCAGCCCACAGACATTTTAATCTAGGCATTGTTAGCTTGAACAACTCAGCTGATCTCAGCTGTTGTGGCACAGGTTGGCGAGAGGTCAGCTCTCAGGTAACTAGAACTTACTTCATATGAGGCATTATAGATTAATATCAACACTTTGAATTGAACCTCAAAACAATTAGGTAGCCAGTGGTGCCCTACAACCAGCTCTGCTAAGTAAATGCACCAATCATAGCTTCAGAGGTTAGCCCATTAAACTATAGAGGTGGCAAAAGTATGATTGAGAGAGTCAACTATGCTAACATGGATGCAGCAAACTTTCTAGGATGTGCAATATCTTGTATAGAGTTTCTTTCATGGGCCTGCTTTTGTATGAGAATACTACAGAGTTTCAGTTCTTATTAAAGAACCTGAGGACCACGCCCATTGTGGTGAAAAAAGTGGAACTGCTTAAGAATATTTCAGAATTACATTCTTGAATAGTACTCAGCAGCCTTTTTATAAGTGGACTTTGATACTACTGACCATGAGGTTTTGGCATTCTTCTTGCAGTATTTGGCTGGAGTAGACAGGATCATTCTTGAGTGATGGCTACAAGTTACATGAGATACACCCAAGAGGCTGTTAGGGAAGCTAGGAATCAGAAAGGCATACAGAAGCCATGGTAATAGGGAGAGGCACTGGTGTAGTAGCTACTACATCCCTCTATACTGCTTTAGCTCCAGAATCAACCCACACTGCGGAGAAAACTGTTCAGACCACACACCAGGATCTGGGCTATGATCTCTGTGCCTCTGTTCCTCATCAGTAAAATGAAACCTCATAGGGGCGCTGTGAGGATAAATGTGTTAATGTTTGTAAAGGACTCAAATACTACAGTGATGAGAGTCTCATGAAGACTTGGATTTCGTGCACTCTCATACAATCCAAAGTCAAAATATTTGCCCTTTGGAAATATTTTGATGAGATAGGGAGGCTTTTGCAGTGTCCATCCAGGGGAATGGAAATTCACTAGACAGGGAAATTCCCCCTCTCCACACTATGATCAATCTGAACATTATTAAATAAATAAATAAATAAAAACTCACATGTTTTCCAAATATCCCAGCAAAATCTTTCTTACTGCTCAGAGGAAGGAACTGCTCATTTCATCTTCATTTTTATTCCACAGGAAATTATTTTAACAAAGACATGTGCTGATCACAGAACATGAAAGTAATACACACTCTGCATTTCTGAGGTTAATAGGCTGCTCATCATCTGAAGTACGTCAATGACCAGCAATTAGCACCCACACATTTAGTTACCGTGATTACACCAATTCTTGTATTAACATTGGTTTAATTGCAGCTTACATCATCTTGATTGGTGGCCTGTGGTGTTTTAAGGTATCAGCAGGGGATGGATGACTTAGCTCTGTCACCTACAGGAAAGCTGAAAAATACCAGTTGGTAATATAGTTCAGCTCACTGCCTGCTGACCCTCTGTGTTCCATAGGCTTCCGTTCCTCTTCCCCACCTGGCTTCTTCTCTCTGATCCACAGGGCAGTGATGACAGTATCTATTGCTGTCTCAGAGTTAACCATTAATTTGTTTTTACCCTATAAAGGATTAACTTCATTGTGACTAAGGGCTGCCAAATCAGACTGCAATATACACTTTATTCTCCTCCTGTGCTACTGTCACAGTGGTTCTTAGACAGAGTAGAATCAATTCATCCTTTGGTTGTGCTAGCTGGTGCCACAGAAACACAGGATGCTGCTAGGAAGTCCAGCAGGTGGGAAGGTTGCAGTGACACCAAGTATCTACAACCCCAACCTTGCTAGGTGAATTGTGGCAGGCCAGGACCATACAAAATGTGGTGTTCCCAGACACAGGCTGATGCAGAGCATTTTCCAGGCAGTTTCCACCAATGGGCTCCTATGGGTGCTCAACAGCAAGCTGGCTATGCAGATACTGCCTACTCTCTCCCTAGCCTGATTCCCTTCCGTGCAGCTTCTTCCACTAATGCAGCTTGCGCTGTCTGTGACAGTGGAGATGGATCAAGCCCAGTTGCTGGGGGGCCCATGAGATTGACTCAGTCTGCACAAGGCCACTAGACTTGTTCCAAATCAATCAGACTTAGTGCCACTCCCTCCTGCGTCCCATGCTCAGGTTCACCCCATGGGTTAGTCACCCACTTATTCTATCTGCACTGAATGCCAGACACAAATTGAAACAAAGGTTTTGGGAAATATATTGGTTTGTTTGTTCCTTTTAGCAATCCTAAATAACCAACCAGGCCTCCGGGCTGCTGTGTGGAAGGTATAAAACACAACCTAACATGGGCCTATTTGTCCAGAGGTAAATTCCCTTCTCAACCCCTAAAAAAGGCACTCTGGCTAAGCCCATAGCATATCCGGAGATCCACCCAGGGAACTATCCACAGTAAGAGTAAGATGGGTGGGTGCAACTCTGTGGGAGCCAAACAGCCTCCTGGTCTCAGACGGGGCCCTTTATCTTCAGAGGGGACTGATGCAGGGACCAATCAGCTCCTAAGACACCCCCCCATACCTCATACTGGCCAATCACACACTTACTCAGGGAGACACAGCCCTAAATAACCCCCCTACTTCCATGCATGCTCTCCTCCTGCTTATAAGGATGAAAGGAAAAGGGGGACAGTGGGTGACTTCCCTGCTGGCTGGCATAAAGGAAACAATGTAGAAGCCTCCCATCCTCAACTGCTCATCAGGACCCCAGGGACTGTCTATTCCCTACCAATCTGACCAACTCAGCCGCTCCACTGTGATGGGGGAAGGATGGGGCAACTTATTGATTTTGACACTTCGCAGACTTTGCTTGAGGACCTTGGAAGACCTGTACCATAACTAAGGCCATGAGTAAATCACAATTTCACAGACTGAAATAAGAAATAAGCCCAACACTGATTTTTCTGACAGCAGAGAGGCAGAAGCACAAATGCCCACTTCTGTCCTCTCACACACACTGTTGAAAAAATGGATTTATTGAGCTAATTTGACTGCTTGCAATGAGCAAGAGGTGGCATCTCATCACATGGTACTAGCCATCTGGCCCAGGCTGCCACTACTGCTTCCTGTCTGGCCGGCCAGCGGCAAGAGGGGCAGCGTTGACAATGCATGGCGATTAGGAAACCTGCTCCAGCCCACCCCACAGCAGACCCTTGCAGGTCCAGGGGAGATATCTCAGGAACTGAGCGTGGGATCCACTGCTTGGAGCATGAGCAGGTCTGCAAGGGGGCCCTGCCCAGCAGAGGGTCAGGAGGGTGAAGGGGGCCCTGCCCAGTAGGGGGCTGGATCCTAGTCTCACCCTTATCCCCCTGCCAGGGCAGGGCCCCCTCACACACCTGCTCGTGTTCCAAACAGCAGATTGCAGTCTCAGCTCCTGGGGTGTCTTGCCTGGGCCTGCCTGGAGAAGCTGGGGGTGGGCCAGCCTGGGGCTCCTAATTGCTGTATATTGTCAGTGCCACCCCACTCTCCCTGCTGGCTGGCCAGTCAGGAGGCAGCAGTGGTGGCCAGACCCCACGTGGTGAGACACCCCCACCTTCTCCTGCCTGCATTCACCTCCTACTCCCCAAGATGGGACTGGCTCACCACCTATCCACCCCGCGCTAAGATATGCAACCAGCTCACTAAAACCCCATGAGCAGCCGCAACCTCAGCAGAGAGGTGGAAGCTGGGATACCAGCTTTCACCTCCCCGCTGCAGGAAAAACCACAGCAGTTCAGGGAGTGGACTCAGGGGCTGTGCAGATCCTGTGAAGTTCCAACACCTACCCTTGACGCTTCCATGATTTTCCTTAAAAAAAACCAACCCAACCAAACAAAACATGAGTTCCACGGGGCCTTACCAATAACACCACACAATTGTGTAACCTGAGCTGCAGCTCTCCTGCCTCCCAAGTGAGGCAGCAGAGAACACTGAGCCTAGATTTTCAGTTGTAAAAACAACAACAACCCCCCCGCCCCTCCCAGTTTTTTATATTTAAATATCTGAGGCTGTTTTTGTACATTTTTTGTACATTGTAGGTTGGGGGCAGTGTGTGAGAAAAAGCAGCTTAGGAGTTTTCTGCTTTACAATTCACCTTCCATATTTTTAAAAATGTTGAAGTGATTTTCTGAGAACAAGCTCACAGTAAATGCTGAGACAAGAACAGATCATGCTCTCACTATCTTATGCTGTATGTATTTTAGGCAGGGCTGGTAGCACCACCTATTATTAAGATTGCCTGACACTTCTCATTGTAAGACTCTGTTTTCAGTTGTTTATAACTTTGCCAAATTAACCATTTGGGATTAAATTTTCCATGGCAGATGTTTGCCTCAGGCTGAAGAATTTTCTAAATCTATATCTCTGTATATTTAATGCCAGCCAAAACAAGTCAGCTGCTTCTAGGCAGGGCCGGCTCCAGGCACCAGGCACCCAAGCTGGTGCTTGGGGCGGCACCTGGAGGGGGGCGGCGCGGCGCTCTGGCCGCCGGGGGGAGAGCCGAGCCCCAGCCGGGGCTCACCGCCCTCTCGCCCCCCTGCCCCCGGCGCTCTGGCCGCCGGGGGGGGGGGG